>NC_133333.1:78057971-78151343 GCF_042186555.1 Aquarana catesbeiana | reverse complement strand
GTGATCTTCCAGCACTGCTGGGGTTAAAAGCCGCTTCAATTGTCAAAGAATTACGTTTTGCCTGTCTCTTCTGCCGCCTACTCCATTCATAGAATTTGTACCATTCGTTTCCAGAATGCAAAGTGTTCTGTGATTGGAGAATGCTTTGCATTCTAGGAAAGAATAGCACTGGTTTTATAAAATGAACTGCATCAGGAAGGCTACCATTACTCATGCAAAATCAAAAATGGTTGGGTGACTTCTGGATGATAGTGCAAAACCTGGATCGCAGAGTAAGGGTTTATGCAGGGAAAGACTCTAGACAGGGCTATATCCATAATTAGGCCCAGATACTCCAAACGATGACTCCAATCCAGTGCAGATTTCTTGAGACATGGGCATTGGCTTAGTCTGCACTGATCGTTTTTTTAGCAGGATTTCATCCAAGTATCCCACGATTGGTATGCCCTAAGAGTGAAGAAGAGCTAGGACCAGTTCCATCGACAGGCCGAAGCGAAATGCACAAACTAGAAACGTTGCATGCCTACAAAAACCCACAAGTAGCTTTGATGTGGTGGGAAAATGGGGATAGGCATTCTTGATATCCACTCCAGAGTCCAGAAATTTCCCCACTTGGAGAGGCAATTTATCTATTGAGGATCCCTGATCAACAAAGGCTTCCCCCTTCCTCTTCTTCCAAAAGGAACTTTATTCAACTCTTTCTCCACCCACAAAAAGGGGAGATGGGGAAGGAAAGTGCTCACATTACATCCCAGGCTTTCCAGACTAGTGAGTACTCCTGAGAGCAAATCTCTCAAGCCCAGATATGGCTGTAGAGAATTCCTACCTTGACACAAAAGGAAGTGGAGGATTGAGCCACTAAAACACTGAAGATACCATATAAGGGCAGGGATTTAGAGCTAAATTTGACCCAACATGGAACCATTACATTTGATCTCCCTACCCAGTAATGGAATCTGGGAGTCCCCATTGCCCTTCTCTCCCCACCTCTCTGCCTACGAGAAGCCTGGGCTTACTGAGGGACGATAGGCAGTAACCCAGCAGGAAGAAACCCATGCCAGAACACAAAAGTGACAGCATCTCCCAAAAATGTCCCTGTATTTGCCGAGTTCCTGTGACAATGGATTTAGCATAGTCAGCAGCCAAGAAAGGCAGGATGGCTGGGATGAAGGGTGGATGAAAACCCATACAAATGAATGGAACATAAGATGACACCCACACCATCAATTTTACTTTCAGTTTGCCCCTTTACACTGCCACTTCCTATATATCGCTCCCATAAAAAAAAGGGGGGAAAAAAAAAAAAAAAAAAAAACATTTATTCTGCAGCACATACCCACAACAGAATGAACATTGCAAGAATGGGGCTGCCACATCTCCACAACACACAGAATGCACTCACCGCATCAAACTACTCATCATGGCAGGCCTTTGAGGACTCAAATCCTCTCCAGGAGGATCACCGCCCCGGACCTGTAGTGCACCCGGACATATCAAAAGGAGTTTCCAAAGCATTCCATAAAACTTTTCACTCTGAGGTATTAGACTCCCTTATTGATCAAATTGGTCGTTTTATTTTCCTTAAACTAAAATGTGACTCTTCTATTTTTTACAGAGGCCAACGTGTATGGATCGAATCAGAACAAGGGTAACTCTTCAGGTAAGTCTTCCATTCCTCACTCCACTCTTACACTCAACACAACTAGTGGATGTCTGGCGTGTACAGCATCCCATTGAGACTACAGCTGTTATTCGGTGGCCCATAACTCTTATAGCTGCATAGAATTTTTTTTCTTGTCTCATGATCTCTTCTAAATCAATCCATTACAGCTTCACTAGGCAATATTTTATCCTCTGACCAAATTGTATAATCTGCCCCCCCCCCCCCCCTAAAGCTTCTAAGGCTAGTTCGCACCCCCCCCCCCCCCCCCCCCCATCTACCATGGAGTAATATAACCTAGAAACCACCCTACCAATGATGGAGGTCGATGAAGCCTCTGACCTAGACAAACCACCGTCTGAATCAGACTTTGGGTGCCATAAAATATGTCTAAAACCTGGGAAGTGCCCTGGTCCAGACAGGTTCTCCCCCAGATATTACAAATCATTCACCCCTTTCCTTGCTCCATTATTAGCAGTGACTTTCAATTCAAAAGATTACTCCTGTATGACTTCCAAGTCAACTGGGCAAGAATCCCTCCCAATGTAGTAGCTACCGCCCAATTTCCCTCCTTAATCTGGATGTGAAATTATTTGCAAAGGTACTGGCCAACCGTTTGTTTCCCCTCCCCCCCCCCCCCCTCCCCTGCAGTGATCCATAAAGATCAGGTGGCTTTGTACCTGGTAGAGAGGCGTGAGACAATACCACTAAAACTATCCATCTCATCTCTTACATTCAAAGACACAATCTGAAAGCATGCCTTCTCTCTTTCGACACTGAGAAGGCGTCTGACCGTGTGAACTGGCAGTTCTTGCGTCTCTTTGGAACAGATTGGCCTCGGTCAGGCCTTTGTTACTAAAGTCATGTCGCTATATTCCCAACCTTCAGCTTCTATGCTAGTCAAGGACACTTCCTCCATACCATTTAACAATTCTAATGGAACCCGCCAGGGCTGCCCCCATCACCCCTCCTTTTTGTCTTAGTGATAGAACACCTAGCTAGGGCTATTAGACAGAATGACTCTATAGTTGGCATTCAAACACTATCCTCCCACCAAGAAATAAAAAAGATGATCTTAGGCCGAGTACATGGATACCAAACATGACATGCTTTAAAATTGCGCACAAACGTTACCACTTTAGATTTACAGAGGAGGTCTACTGCTAAAATTACTGCCCTCGATCTGACCTTCACGGTGATACCTCACATGCATGGTGCAATTGCTGTTTACATTTGACGCCAGACTGACGCTTGCGTTCGCCTTAGAGCGAGAGCAGGGGGGGACAGGGGTGGCTTTTTTTTTCTTTTTCTTTTTTATCTTATTGTTAAACTGTTCCTTTCATTTTTTTTTTTAAATCATTTTTATTGTTCTCAGGGAATGTAAATATCCCCTATGATAGCAATAGGTAGTGACAGGTACTCTTTTTGAAAAAAATTGGGGTCAATTAGACCCTAGATCTCTCCTCTGCCCTCAAAGCATCTGACCACACCAAGATCGGTGTGATAAAATGCTTTCCCAATTTCCCAATGGCGCTGTTTACATCCGGCGAAATCTAAGTCATGAAATGCTCGTAGCTTCCGGTTTCTTAGGCCACAGAGATGTTTGGAGCCACTCTGGTCTCTGATAAGCTCTATGGTCAGCTGGCTGAATCACCGGCTGCATTCTCGGGTTCCCTGTTGAGACAGGAGAGCCAGAGAAAAACACGGAAGACGGTGGGGGGGGGCATTCCCTCCCACTGCTTGTAAAAGCAGTCGAGAGGCTAATTAGCCGCTAGGATTGCTTTTACATGAAAGCCGACCGCTGGCTGAAAAGAATGATACCAAGATGATACCTAAACCTGCAGGCATCATTCTGGTATAACCACTCAAAGTCGTGAATGGCGTACCTGAAGACAAAAAAATGGTTAACAATAAAAACACAGTAAATGGTAAAGTATAAAAAAAATTTGCATACCTGAAAAGCAAACATGATAAAACATAATAACAATAAAACATTGCAGAATAGAATACAGTAAAGAGGAGGAGAAGGAGGAAGAGGAGGAGGAAGAGGAGGAGGAAGAGGAGGAGGAAGAGGAGGAGGAAGAGGACAATAAAACGACAAACTATTTTTTATTATATATATTTTTTTTGTGTTTTTTTTCACTTTTTTTGTAACTAACTTTTATAACTGTAACCGGTTCCAGGTTCGGGTCTCTCAAAATGCGATGGCATCTTGGGAGACCCTGTGAAAGTGTGCCTAGTCTGTGCAATACTCAACTAGTGAATGGTAGCATTTAGAACATTCACCAATGCAAAGACCAGGATTGTCAGGACAGGAGGGACAATAATAGTGGGTGTCACGCCTATATCCACGCTTGCTGCAGACACGACAATCTTTTTTGGGGGGGTTTGTTGGGTAGGGGTACTCGGGAGGACATAAAAAAAAATGCCTCTCATGCAGCCGACTGCATTTGGTTGGGGATGTGAATGGGGGAAGTACGGGCGCTGCAGAAGTGGTGGGTTTCCAAATATTAGGATTGGCGAATGCAGCAGGAAGGGCATTGTGGGCACGATGGGCCTGTGTTTGCCTTCTTCTTGGTGGCAGCGGGACACTACTTGTGCTTGCCACCTCACCAGCTTGAACTGCACTTATGGGACTCGCCACGTCACCAAGTGTTACTGCAGTGCTGGTTTGACTACGACCGGAGTGTACTAGGCCGCTGGTGCTTGCCAGTTCACCAAAACGCTACCAAAAAAACTGTTAGCGATCGCAGGGATCAGGCATGACTCTGCGAACGCTGCAGTTATGTGTTTAGTTTATTGTAAGTGACAGTGATCGATCGATACTGCACTTGGGTGGGCTGGGCCGGGCGGAGGGGCAAAACGCAGGTGCTAGCAGGTATCTGGGCTGATCCCACTAACACTGAGTTTTTGTGAACCCTAAACTCCTGGGGACGCTAGTATAGATCTGATCGGATCAGATATTGATCCGTTCAGATACTATACCACTAAGGGAGGCGTATGCTGCATGCGTGGGTATTAGCGGTACTGGCGCTAACCTGACGCTGCCCGGGGCGACGCAGACCCTATCTGACCCTAAAACCTAAGTTATATCACTGTCGGGCGATTAGGGGCTAAACCTTTATTAGGTAATAAACGGCGGGTGCCCTGACACTATAAAAAATAAACAAACTAACCAGCGTCACCCGTAACAGTTATACGGTGATCACTGGTGAAAGGGTTAACTAGGGGGCAACCAAAGGGGTTAAAACCCTTATTAGGTAGTATATGGGGGTCCCTGACGCTATAAAAACGCTGACGGCGAACCTAAATATTTACCTCCCTAACTAGCGTCACCTGTGACACTAATACAGCGATCAGAAAAATTATCGCTTAGTGACACTGGCGACGGGGGGTGATCAAGGGTTTAAAACTTTATTAGGGAGGGTTAGGGGGGTACCATAGACCTAAAGGGGCAAACACTAACTGCCCTACAACACTAACTGTCACAAACTGACACCAATGCAGTAATCAGAAAAAAAACTGCTTGGCGTCAGTGTGACACGGGGGGGGGGGGGGGGGGGGGGGGGGGGGGTGTAATGTATGCCTGGCGTGTTCTACTGTGTGTAGTGTTTGTGCACTCACTCGAATGTCTTCTCTCCTCGGTGCCGGAACGAAAATACCGAGCCGAGGACAGATGACATCATTTCCTCTGATGCTGTTTATTATACAAAAAAGCGTCACAATCGGCGGGGGATCGGCGTATAACATGCACCCACGATTTTCCCCTGATTTTAAGGGGAAAAAAAATGCGTGTTATAAGCCAATAAATACGGTAGTTTTTTCTACTTCTGTTCTATAAAAATTGTACAAAATGTATACAAGATGGATAAGAGGATCTACCTCTAATGCTCTAATTTTTACTATTTTTAGTACAATAAAAATATATTTACCTCTAAATACAGTATGTACATATAATCAATATAACATACTTAAAAACAGTCATGTAAGGGAGTGTGACCTGATGTAGAGCAGGACAGATGCCTGAGGGGAAAGCTCCATTTTAATCCTGCATGAGGCTGCTCTCCTTTGCCTGATTTCTCTGGCCATCAGTTTCGCCAATTCGCGCAGTATCCCCACAGGTCCCAGCGGTTCTTGTGATACCATCGAAGAGCCGCTCCACTGCTCCTACTCCGAAAAAGAAGCCGTGAACCCTGGCGGCTGCATGTCCAGATGCCATCTTGGATCATAATGCCCTCCTGGCTGAGATAGATCTTGCAGGCAAGCGGTACAGCTCACGCTACTCAGTCTCAGGGTACTGACACCGCATTAATCCTGCAGGCTATAGAACACAGCAAAACCTCCTTACTGGTAAGGATTGATCATCTTGCAGAAGAATGCAATCTGATCCACAATGACCTAGTTAAAATCAGGGGCAGATTCACTGAGGCTGAGTCCCGCATCACGGTTACAGAGGACACCCCCTTTCAACACAATCAGACTTAGCAGTCTCTTCAGCAAACAGTCCGTGCACTCATGGCAAAATCTGATGCCGAAAAAACCGGCAGCAACCGCAATAACGTGCGGGTGTTGGGCCTACCAGAAGGGGCGGAAGGTGAGAGTTCATGGAGACTTTTTTTTTTTTTTTTTTTTTTTTTTTTTTAGGGATCTTCTGGGTCTCACAGGAGGTCTCACCTACTTATGTAATGGAACGCGTGTACAGAGTACCAACAGGCCATCGCATCCTGGGAGCTCCATCTAGACCCTTCCTGGTTCGGTTCCTCAACTACAAGGACAGGGACAGGTTTGTAAGTGAAGCTAGAAAAACATCCTGATCTCTCCTATCAAGATTCTGCAGTGCACCGGTTTCTGGATTTCCATGCTGAACTCCAGAAAAAAAAAATCCTTTACTGTCCCCAAAAGGGGTGGGGGGGGGGCACGGGTTGGGAATGGGAACAGTGAGATTTTTTGGATTTGCCTGAAGACGTCGACAACTGGCTCCCGACACTCCAGAGTGGATTGCCCATCTTGAATTGCTTGTTCCTGGTAAGCTGTACTGCATCTCATCCTATTTCTCCTATTTATTTAGTTCATAAACGACCTGGAGGATGGGGTAAACAGTTCAATCTCTGTATTTGCGGACGATACTAAGGTAAGCAGGGCAATAACTTCTCCGCAGGATGTGGAAACCTTGCAAAAAGATCTGAACAAATTAACTGGGTGGGCAAATACAAGTCAAATGAGGTTTAATGTAGAAAATGTAAAATAATGCATTTGGGTGGCAAAAATATGAATCCAAACTTATGTATATGTATTTTACTTTGGCAGAGACACTAGAGAATAAAATGGCGGTTGTTGCAATAATTTATGTCACACTGTATTTGCGCAACAGTCTTTCAAACGCAATTTTTTGGAAAAAATACACTTAACACAAAAATACAATGAATTAAAAAAAAAAAAAAAAAAAAACACTAAACCGTAAAGTAGGCTTCATGTACACAGGACGTTTTTACAACCTTTCCTGAACGATTTAACTTGACAGCTAGTAACCCACGTTTAAAACCGTCCGTTTGGTCGCGTTTACATGCCTCGTTTTGCTTTATATAAAAAATAATGTTAGACCTGTAAAAGAAACGCGGCCAAATGCAAGTTACCGTGTTTAGAAGAGTTTGGTGCTTGAAATGCCTCTAAAAACTAGATTTCATTTTTATCTCTCTTTCTTTCTTCTAGCTCCTAGGGAGATCAGTTTTCCCCTAATATAGGCTTTATGGGCCTCCCAAATTGTCGCCTTTGTCACTTCTGGTGTGTCATTTGTACTGAAGTATTGTTCAATTTCGGTCGTTATTTTTCCAACTTCTACATCATCTATAAGATCTTCGTTCAATCGCCAGTTCCCTTTTCTATGCTCCCCGCTCCCCAACGTTAAATCTTATCCTTACTGTTACTGGAGCATGGTAAGAGACCGAGATTATTCCAATCGATGCATCTACTACATACTCCATTATTTCATGATCCACCAGGATGTAGTCTAATCTCGAGTACGTATCGTGCACCGTTGAGTGAAATGTGTAGTCCTTTTTACTTGGAGATGTTATCCTCCATACATCAACTAATTGTTGACTGTACTTTTTTTTTTTTCATTAATTTTTAGTTGTTTATTTTCTCGAATTGGTGCACCAGACGTACTACCGAGGTCTTGATCTATTGAGAAGTTGAAATCCCCTGCTAATACTAAGTGACCTTGTTTAAACTCCATCAGTGCGTTGAGAATCCCCTTTAGATATTTTTTAGGGTGTCTATTGGAACAGTATACGTTTGCTAATGTACATCTTTTCCTTGGAGGACCCTCTCAGGAACAAATAACGACCGTCTAGGTCAACTTTCCTTTCATCCGAAATAAAACTGATGTTTTTTGCTATTCCTATAGCGACTCCTTTTGCGCTTTTGTTGGGGAGTCACCGTAGAACCAAGTTGGGATCGCCCGCGAATATATTCTAATATTTGAATCCATTGCTATATGCGTCTCTTGTAGGAAAATTATCTCAGCGGAATACCTTTCCAACTGTCTTAACACTGTGTGTCTTTTTTCCGGAGAGTTCAGCCCTCATACATGTAATAAACTTAACGTCAGTCATTTATTTATTTATTTTCCCTTCCTTATTCCCCTTTCTTAGCTCAGTACACTGATAAGCACAACCAGATCTTTCCCCCTCCCCTCATCTCCCACAGAACTCTCCCTCCCCTCCTCTGTTGGTATCTTGACCCCATGGTCCAAAGCACTACCATTAGGGACCCCTTGTCCCCCTGCTCCCTTTGTCCTGAGGTGGAGTTCTGTATGGTGCTGTCCAAAATCACCCCCCTTCTTCTAGGGAGTGAATTCCGGAGCGCGCCAGAGTGGATTGCCCATCTTGAATTGCTTGTTGTTCCTGGTAAGCTGTACTGTATCTCATCCTACTTCTCCTATTTAATTTGTTCATAACGACCTGGAGGATGGGGTAAACAGTTCAATCTCTGTATTTGCGGACGATACTAAGGTAAGCAGGGCAATAACTTCTCCGCAGGATGTGGAAACCTTGCAAAAAGATCTGAACAAATTAACGGGGTGGGCAAATACAAGCCAAATGAGGTTTAATGTAGAAACATGTAAAATAATGCATTTGGGTGGCAAAAATATGAATCCAAACATATGTATTTTTAATTTTGGCAGAGATCCTAGAGAATAAAATGGCGGTTGTTGCAATAATTTATGTCACACTGTATTCGCGCAACGGTCTTTCAAACGCAATTTAAAAAAAAAAAAAATACACTTGAATTTAAAAAAACACTAAACTGTAAAGTAAGGCTTCAAGTACACAGGACGTTTTTACAACCTCTCCTGAACGATTTAACTTGACAGCTAGTAACCCACGTTTAAAACGTCTGTTGGGTCACGTTTACATGCCACGTTTTGCTTTAAATAAAAAAATAATGCTACGCCTGTAAACGAAACGCAGCTAAATACGAGTTACCGTGTTTAGAAGAGTTTGGTGCTTGAAATGCCTCCAAAAACTCAGCTTCTGAACCCTTTTTTTTGCATTCCAAAAAAAGCCTCTAAACTCAACTGCATAGAAATGACTGTAAACGACCCTGTGTACATGTGCTGATAAAATAACAGGCGAGTTCAGGAGCTGTTTTAAATAAATGCCCAACTGCTCCTAAACGTCCGTTTAGCAGCAGCAGTGTACATGAGGCCTTAGCCCAATTTTTTTGTATAATGTGAAAGATAATGTTACGCTGTGAGAATCGTAAGAGAATCGCGATCTCATTTTGGCCAGAATCGTGCAGCTCTACCTGAAAAGACTTCCTGTGTCCCTCAATGGACGAGAAAGTCATAAGAAATGGGAGACATAAATTACACTATAGACTTCCATAAAAAAACTGTTCTTTACCAACATACCCTGTAGTTTTCTCTTGTCCGCCATCTTTCCTTCACTAGAGATGGCCTTTCTTCATACTTTACAAATCCAGAGTGCTGTGGAAACAAACCATTAATGTAACAAGCTGAAAAAGAAGCACTTACAAAAAACATTGAACTTCATATACCGTAGTTACAGATAATTGTCATCATATTGTTCCAATAGAGTAAGCAGTGCCCAAATTAATTTTAAAATAATCCATAATGTTGACAAAATATACCACATATGGATTTGAAAAGAAACTGCTTAATATTTACCTGTCCAACCACACTTGCCCCCACTGTGCTCTATAATAGCAATATACAGATTGCCAATGTTTCTTCTGTGTTGTCCTGCCACACGCAGAGGGTTACCAGGCAGTTAGTTTCAGTGGCTGAGGAATTGTCAGCCAGCATTATGCAGTAAATACAGAAAACGGACGTAGGAGCAGCAAGACAGTCAAGTATTAAGCAACTTATTTTCCAGGCAGCATTTTTGTATGAGTGTGTCCCCCAGAGGGCGGCTTTAACTTTACCTGAGCAGCTATGACGCCACATGCACACTAATTTTATACACACACACACACACACAAGTGATCATATTGCCCCTATTTTGGGGTCCTTGCACTAGCTACCCACCAGAATTTGCATAGACTTTAAGATCCTCTTGCTCCTCCCCCATAACCTTTGCACTCCTCAAATTATGGTATTCAGCGTGCCCACTCTACTAACCTAGACACAATGGGAGACGGAGCCTTTCTCCTGCTATGCTCCAAAACTCTGGAATTCACTTCCAAAGAACAAAACTCATTCAAAACAAATCTTTAGAAAAGTTTTCACATAATCAATTGTCCTTCCTTTGTTATCCTGTGTATTTGTGTCTTCTTTGAAAAGCGATTTGAGAAGCTACCTTTAAATAGGTACCATATAAAATAAAAAGTTTATTATTACAGTTGCTTAAACTAATTTTTTTTCCAAGTAATCAACACTCAGAACCCCAAAATGACAAAGTAAAAAACACAGAATTTTAGAAATGTCTGAATTTATTAATAGAAGATGAAATCTCACATGTACTTGAAGGATACCGTTCACCTTTGGTTAAAAAAAGATACATGGCCAGGTGCGTGATGTGATGCGCACGTAGTGGGGGAGGGGCCTGATGACGGAGCCGAGGAAGCGGGCGGCTGAGCGGCTCCGACGATCGAGGCTGCCTGCGAGGTGGAGCTGACATCGCGCCGCATGCAGAGCAGTGGCGGCGGCGTTGGTCGGTACGCCTCGGACCGCCTGGACCCCCGCGGTGTTTTCGCCTCCACGCTCCCCTCCCGGCCCTCTTTGCATTGTTGTGGGAACGCACCGGCTTCTTTTAGGGATTCCGGACGGCCGCGCATCCCAATACCTCCCCCCCACATTGATACACCAATAATCCTTGGAAAGCTGGATGAAGGAAGGACACCATGCGCTGTGCATGGTAGGATTATAAGACATTCAACAATCGCAAAAGCATCCACAATTTCCAGGGACACAAGGTCTAGTCCGTGGCTGAGTCGGTAAGCTAATGAGGGATCTCCGGTGAACTCAGGCAAGTAAATGTAACATTAACTATATTGCGTAAATCGTGGATCAGGAAAGAATCCTGCAAACATGTAATGGTGGAACCATACAGCTGCAAGGCATCAATCCAGGAGAGACTGCATATATTGTGACCTCTGTTGCTGTGTAAATAAAAAAAAAAAAAAAAAAAAAAAAAAAAAGGGGGGACTGTGGGACGGTTTCGCCTCCTGTCTCCCTGTCTCCCTGTTTCGGCCCCCCCTCCCCCCCCTCCCCCCCCCCCTCCTTCCTGCTGAAGATTTACAGTGAGGAGTATAGATATAAGGAATTTAATAGTGGGTGGTGTGGCGGGTGGGGTTGGTGGGGGCGGGTGGAGGGGGGTAGAGCAGAGATAGAAGATAACAAACATGCGAGGGCGCCCTCAAAGGGGAGCGGAGGGGAAGCAGCCTAGAGAGAGCTTGAACACTAGCTCTATTCAGAAGTACCTGAAGGAGACAAATCAGGGAAGCCCAAAAAATCCCGCTCACGATAACAACCAGCAAAGTGGGAAAGAAAAGAAGAAAGAAAAAGCGAAGAGCCAAGGGGCGAACGGGGGATCAATTAGGGGAGAAAGTGGAACCCCAAATATGATGGAAGACCCCAGTATGGAATCACCACTAACTAAGATAGAGCTCCTAGAAATGTTCGCCAAACTGGAAGTGGTAATTAAAACAGAAATTCACAACGTCAGAACTGACATGGGTCATTTACTGAAGCGGGTAGAATCAGCAGAAGAGGCCTCAGATAAACAGAGCAGAGAAATAATCATCCTAAAACAACAGGTAAAAGACCTACAACTAGCCCAACGGGACATGTGTTACAAATTAGAAGCGCAAGAAAACCAGAATCGCAGACAAAATTTGAGGCTGCGTGCCCTCCCTGAACAACGAGATGAAGATCTGCATGCTAAAATGAAAGCTATCTTCAACCCGATCCTGGGCCGAAATCCAGACGACGAACTGAAGATTGACAGGGTTCACAGATTAAGGAAACCCCCAAATGTTAGTGAGGATAAACCCAGGGATATAATTATAAGGTTCCACCATTATGAAGATAAAGCAAAAGTATGGAGTAATCTCAGGAAAGCACAACCAGTAAAATTCGAGGGGGTTGAAATCCAGTGTTTTGCTGACATTTCGGCTGAGACTTTGGCCTGGAGAAGGCAGTTGCGACCCCTCCTGGAGGAATTGAGAAAAGCTAACATGAAATATAGTTGGGGTTTCCAACTTCACTGATTGTAGTGAAAGCGGGTAGAACAAGCAGACTGAAACATATAGACAATATGCAGGATTTCTGCAATGATTTAAATATCCCTGTACCAACCATATTCAAATAATTGGTGCAAAGCACGGCTGTGGTTTAGACATCTGGAATTCATGGGGGGGGGGGCTGGGGGGCTGGGAGGGTGCGTGGGTGGGAGGGGGAGGACACCCGATGTGGGGATGGGCGGCCGTATGGGTGCCCGCTCGCGATGTCCCCCCCCCCCCTCCTTCCTCTCGGACCGGGGGGGGGGGCATGGCGACCGAGGCGATCCGTCATTAGAGTCACACCCCAAGGGTATGGCCGGTCGCATGCCGAGAGAAGTAATATCTCTGGGCAGTAGACACACTGCTGGTTTTGGGCAGGGGGGGAGGGGGGGGGGGGGATTGGGGTGGAGGGTGGTTGGGGAGGTAGAGAGAGGGGGAGGGCCCGGCAGATATTAAAGGAAAGAGTGCAAAATATAAGCTGTGAATCTAGCGAGCAGCATTATGTATAATCAAATGACAGAGTTTTCATGTTTTACTTATAATGTTAAGGGACTAAATTCCCCCTTAAACGTCATAAAGTCTTGCGAGAATTAGAACAACTTAAGGCAGATGTAGTGTTCCTTCAAGAGACCCACCTTTCACAAGACTCTCACATTAGATTATTCTCTAAATGCTTCCCTAACTGGTTTTATAGCGACTCCCCTATTAAGAGAGCCAAAGGGGTTGCAATCAGGTTCTCAAAAAGGACTAGGTTCACGGTATTAGAAAGATGTGAGGATAGGGACGGTCGCTATCTTTTTCTGAAAATTAGAATAGGAGAAAGGGTTTTTACACTGGTGAATATCTACTGCCCAAATAATAACCCAGCAAAATTTTTGCTATGCATCTTAAACAAGTTGGCAGATTTCAGGGCAGGACAGGTGATAATGGCCGGTGATTTGAACTTTTGTTTAGACCCTGCGATGGATAGCACAGTCGGTAACCAGAGAATGAGTGGGAGACTATCAAAAAAAATTAGTCAGAAACTGCATAACTGCCATTTGCTAGATGTTTGGAGGGTACAACATGCAAAAAGTAGAGACTACACTTTTTTCTCCTCTGTACATGGGTCCTACTCCCGCCTCGATTACTTTCTGGTAGACCATAGGTTATTAGATTGTGTCAAAGAGACGGAGATAGGCGTGGCTACACTCTCCGACCAGCGCCGGTATCGATGAAGGTGGTGACTCCGGGACTCCGGAGATCACCATTCTCATGGCAACTAGATGACAAATTAATAGATAATCCAACCATTTACAGTAAGATACAGGAGGAAATTACGGGCTTCCTCAAGATAAATGACACTGGAGAGGTTTCAGGTTCAGTTCTGTGGGAGGCGTTGAAAGCTTATATAAGGGGCATATTGATCTCTTTGGAAGCAAGGAGAAAAAAGAAGGGGAGAAGAGAAGGGTGGAGCTAATTGAAGAAATACATCAGCTGGAACAAATACACAAATCAGCCAATGGGGGCCACAACCTATCCCTAATGCAGTTAGTCCATAAAAGAGAAGAACTAAAAGATCTAATAGAATTGGAATCAAAACGCATACTGTACAAGAGCGCAAAAAACAGATTTAGGTGGGGCAACAAAATAGGGAAACACCTGGCATCAGTTGTTAAAAAAAAGAGGGATACGAATTTTATAGAGAGGATTCAAAATGAAAATGGGATATTTAAATATACCTCTAGCGATATAGCTGTAGAGTTTCAAAAATATTTCACAGCCCTATATAAAGTTAAACAAAGTGAAGACAGTATTCAGGGTAAGGAAGAAAAATCAGATGAATTTTTAAGAGAGGCGGGTCTACCAAGCCTCGCGGATAATGAGGTAAAAGAATTAGAAGAACCCATTACGGTGGAGGAGATTGAGCGGGCTTTGAAGGCTTCTCCCTCTGGGAAAAGCCCGGGACTCGATGGCTTCACCAATTATTTTTATAAAAAATTCAAAGATATTCTGACCCCCAAGCTCTGTCAGATCTGGAACAAGATAGGAAGCCAGGAGGAATTCTGTGAAGGAGCATTGATGGCATCGATTGCCTTAATACCTAAGGAGGCGAAAGATAGCTCACTGTGTTCGAGCTATAGGCCGATCGCCTTACTCAATACTGATACAAAATTATACGCCAAGGTTATAGCTAGTAGGCTGAAGGATAAAATGTCATACTGGATACACCCCGATCAGACTGGCTTTGTCCCAGGCAGAGAGGGGAGGGATAATGGTGTGAGATCACTATTGATTATGGGGGCGATGAAAGCGAAAGGGACCCCCGGTCTGCTACTGTCGTTGGATGCAGAGAAAGCCTTCGACAGAGTAGACTGGGGGTTCATGATAAAGACTTTGAGGGCGATTGGACTGGGCGACACCATGGTAAATTGGATCATGGCTCTTTACAAAGCCCCATCTGCATTAGTCAAAGTGAACGGCATACTTTCAGGAGAAGTTAGGATGGAAAACGGAACTAGACAGGGATGTCCCCTGTCCCCTCTTCTGTTTTCCCTAACTTTAGAGCCCCTATTGGCGGTAATCAGGAAAAATCCAGATATACGCGGATGTATAGTGGAAGGCGATGAACACAAGCTCTCGGCGTTCGCCGATGATGTATTATTTTATCTAGCAAACCCAAGGATTTCACTCCCGAATCTCCTGGCTACGCTGAGGAGATATGGGGAACTTTCAAATTATAAGGTGAACCTTAGTAAATCAGCAGCCCTAAATATTAATATAAAGAAACAAGAGATAATTAAACTTAAAGAATACTTTCAATTTCCGTGGCGGGAAAAAATAGACTACTTAGGAATAGTATTAACAAAATCCCTTAGGAAATTATATCAATTGAACTTTATACCCCTCCTTGAAGAAATTAAGCAAGAAACAAAGAAAAGTATGTATTCCCCTTTATCTTGGCTTGGTCGAGTCAATTTTGTTAAAATGACTCTAGCCCCGAAGATCCTATACAAAATGCAGTTATTGCCAATTCCGTTAGCACCATCTTTCTCAGAACTTTGAACAACATCATTTCCAAGTTCATTTGGAAAAACAAGAGGCCACGGATTGCCTTTGGGGTCATGTGCAGGGACAAAGCACAGGGTGGTCTGGCTCTTCCAGACTTCAAGATTTATCACAGAGCAATAGTCCTCTCACGAATGTTAGTTTGGGGTAAAGAATCAATAGGGAAAAGATGGGGGAAATTAGAAAGAGATTTGAACACAAATATAAGTCATTTAATTTGGAACCCTCCACATGTCAGGGAGTTAAGTCCAAATACACACATAATAACACGGTACACTTTCAGGGTTTGGGATCAATTACACAGACAGAAGGCATGGGAATTCAACTCACCCTTCATATATTTGAAGGAAAATAAGTTTTTTCCACCAGGATTAAAAGAGGTAGGAGGGAATTGGATAGGGAACCACGAAATACAGTTATTAGATATCACAAGAAAGGGTAAAATTATTTCTTTTCAGGAGTTGTCTCTGCTAAATGACCTAAAGAACATAGATATATGGAGGTACAATCAGTTGGCCTCCTTTATTAAAAGTCTACCAGGACCAATTAGGGACAAGGAGAATCTCAGACCTATTGAGAAATTATTTCTGAAAAATAAAATTAAAATAAAAGAATTATATCAAATAGTGCGGGATGATGGCGTTGGTACCAAACCGTTATACTGCAATAAATGGGAGTCTGAGTTGGGTACATTACCAAGCGACGTAACATGGCTGAATATCTTCAATGCAACACACAAGTCGGCAGTTGATGTGAGCACAATTGAATCAAATTTTAAATGCTTGGCCAGATGGTACATGACACCAGATAGGCTAAACAAGATGCAGGGAGAAGTCTCTGGTAATTGCTGGAGGGGATGTCCCGCCAGGGGATCGATGGCTCACCTCTGGTGGGAATGTCCAACTGTTAAAAAATTCTGGCAAGAAGTCCTTAAGATAATACAAGAGATAACGGGGTCAGTGATCAGAGAAGATCCTTGGGTTTGCTTGTTTCATGGGACGGAGGGTCGGACGAGCAAGTACAATGCTTCCCTGATGCCCATTCTCCTAAATACGGCCAAAAGTTCAATACCCAAAAAATGGCAAGAGATAGCAGGTCCAAGCATTCGAGAATGGTTAATTAGAGTCAACGAAATCTATATTCTTGAGGCTGGCGATGATGAAGATCTCTCGGTAGAGGCAGAGGAAGCCCGGGAGGGAACAAAATGGGCGGAATGGTTAGCCTATAAAAAAACATGGTTGTATGCGGAAAAGTTTATATGAGGTTGCAAATAATAGAGTAGATATCGCTGGGTAATTAGGGTGGGAGGGGAAATTGGGGGGGTGAATTCGGGTGGGAGGGGGGAGGAGGGACTAAGTTACTAAAAATTCTATTCGGGTTAAGGATAGTTGGAGTTTATATTTATAATATTGGAGTGTCATAATAAAGTTCTTTTTCTTTTTTTTATTTCAAAGGTAATAACAATACTATTTCTGCTACCATGATGTGAAGTTATAATGGGAAGAAATGACCTAATTATGGTGATTTAAACCCTCTCATTGTAAAAGCTGAAGTAGCAAAAAAAAAAAAAAAAAAAAAAAAAAAAAAAAAAGATAAAAAAAGATACATGCACATCTTTTTGCAGGTAAAAAAAAAAAGAGAATGTATTTTTTTTTTTTTTTTTTTTTAACTATGAGCCTGCAAAGCATTGCATACCCCAAGTTCTTTACCTTTCCTCTTGCTCAGCAGAAGCCGAAAACCGACCACACAGACCTGAGAGATTGACGATAAAAGCCTAAGAAAAGATTGGAGGAGGGGATGTGAGAGAAAGAAAGAGGCAATGATCCTATTCAGTTTTCTTTTAAAATAATCAAAATGCTGATTTATGGTACATACGCCAAGTAGGAACACTTGCTACCACTATACCTACCTACTTAGCAGGCAGGATCACACACTCCAAGCTGCAAGAGAAAAAAAACAGTCATCAGCTAAAGGTCATTTTAACAACTTTTCAAGTTTCAGGTAGAGAATAGGTTTTAATTGTATGCATAAAAACTAAACACCCTATGAGAACATTTGGTCAACTGTTTGCCTGATGTACAAAACGGCACTCGAGCACCCTCCCTATTTTAAATAGTATCTCAGTTTGCCTTTTATAAACCCCTAAACATTAACATTCAGACTGGGAAAAGAAAAAAAAAAAAAAAAAAAGTTAGATGACCAGGCTTCACTGCATTTGCACTGAATCTAGCACGAGAATCTAGCAAATTCAGGTTACTGATTGGAGGACAGAGCACAAAAATAATCCCAACAGTGAGCTGTTTCCACTCTCAAAAGCCTGACACTCTCCACTGCAGTTTAACAATTTTCCCACTGGGCACTTATACCCCCTTCCTAACCAGACCAAAATTTCAGTTTTCAGTGCCCTCACATTTTGAATGACAATTACTCAGTCATGCAACACTGTACCCATATTCATTTTTTGTCCTTTCCCCCCCCCCCCCCCCCCACACACACACACAAATAGAGCTCTTTTGGTGGTATTTAATCACCACTGTTTTTATTATTTTTTGCGCTATAAAATTTTGGCCAAAATGTATACTGCTACATATATCTTTGGTAAAAAAAAAATAACCAAAATCAGTGTATATTTATTATTTGTGACAGTTGGAGAGTCTACAAGCTATGGTGCCAATCACAAACTTGATCACACCTGATGTACTGACAGCCTCTCTCATTACTTGACACTAAGGCCTCAAGCACACAGGGCATTTTTACAGCTGCTATTAGCAGCGCCAGACTTTGTGCAGTTTACAAACACCTCTCCGTGTTATTCTGTGTGTCCATGCACACACAGGCCTTTAGGAGCTGTAAGTGGCATAGGCCTTTTAAAAAAAAAAAAAAAAAAAAAAAACCCCAGGGCCAGCACGTTCTGGAGGACCAGCATTAGAGCTGTAAAAACACCTGACGCTGGTAAAAGCTGCTTAACGCTGCGTTAAGCCTCGTCAAGCGTTTTTCTTTTCTGACATTTCAAAATCAATGTTTCCCTATGAGAGCCCATTGATTTGGATAGTAGTTGCACCACAAGTCGGATCATAAAGATCTGACTTGCGGTGCAGCTTGTGCGCTGAGGATCTTGAAGGGGAACCCTCACGCCCCAAAAAATTGGCATGGGGTTCCGCCCAAAATCCATACATACAGCATATGCATACTTACAGCTACAGCCCAAAACACGTTCTTCTACTCCGCCCGAGTATGGCGATACCATGTGTGAGACTTACACAACCTGGCCATATAGAGGCCCAACAAGCAGGGAGCACCATCAGGTGTTCCAGGGACATAAATTACACATTTAATTTCTTGACGAGCCTCTTACAGTTTTGAAGGCTCTAGAGCACCAGGACAACGGAAACACCCCAAAAATTACCCCATTTTGGAAAGTAAACACCCCAACGTATATTCTGTGAGGCATAATGAGTCTTTTTAACATGTGATTTTTTGCCACAAATCTTTGGAAAATGTGGAAAGAAAAACGAAAACTGCTTTATTTTTATTTTGTTTTAACCACAAGTTGTCCATGTAGAAGAGATTTCTAACAAATAGCATGTAGATAGTAAAAATTACACCCCAAAATATATTCTGCTACTCCTGAGTATGGCGATACTATGTTCAAGATTCTGGCCAAAATGAGAATCACGATTTTTTTTGCTTAGAATAAAGATCACGATTCTCGCAGCGTAAAATCTTTCATATTATACAAAAAAAAAAATTAAAAATTGGGCTAACTTTACTGTTTTGTTTTTTTTTTTTTTTTTATTCATTAAAGTGTATGTTTTTCCCAAAAAATTGCATTTGAAAGACTGCTGCGCAAATACAGTGTGAAAAAAAATATTGCAACAACTAGAGGTCAACCGATATGGGTTTTTCTCTGGCCGATGCTGACATTTAGAAATCGCGGCGGCCGATATATGATGTCGATTTTTTTTTTCCCTTCATCTCATAAAATCTAACAGTTGAAACCCTTTCACAATGGGGCGTTTTTCAGGCGCTTTTGGGCTAAAAATAGTGCCTGTAAAGTGCCTGCAAAACGGCTCCCCTGCAGTCTCCGTGTGAAAGCCCGAGTGCAGGATGTTAAAGTCCTACAAGCAGCATCGTTGGAGCGGTGTATACTGCTCCTCCACCATTCCTGCCCATTGAAATGAATGCACACTGCTGCCGAAGTGCCTGCAAAGCGATTCGGCAGCGGCGCTTCACTGGCGCATTCAACCCCTTCCTCGGGCGCTAGCTGAGTTATAAGCGCCCCGCAAGAAAGCCGAATAGCGCCGCTAAAACTAGCAGCGTTTTACCGTCAACGCCTGCCCGCTCCAGTGTGCAGGCAGCCTTAAGTAATAAGTGATACAGAAAATTTCTTACATTTAAAACAGGTAATCAAAACTTTTGGACGAAAAAAAAAAAAAAAAAAAATGGGCCAACTTTACTGATTAGTTTTTTTTTTTTTTTTTTTTTAATTCATTAGTGTATTTTTTCCACAAAAAATTGCGTTTGAAATACCGCTGCGCAAATACCGTGTTACATAATATTGCAGCAACCGCTATTTTATTCCCTAGGGTCTCTGCTAATAAAATATATATAATTTTTGGGGGTCCTAAGTGATTTTCTAGCAGAAAATACAGGATTTTTACTTGTAAGCAGATGATAGAAAGATTTAGTCTTTAAATGGTTAAACTGAGAACTCCTACACACTGAGTTCAGTTCATTGACAAGTGTAAACATTGTATCTTTTTAGTTTCTTTTATCAGACTTGGCAGGCTGCCCAGAGAGGATAGAAGTCTCTACAGAAGACTTCAGGCAACTTGCATGGACTTCTATTACAGAAGTCATTTGCAAGTCGTGCTGAAGTGATAATCGGCCTTTTTTAATCTGCACAATCGGCCGATGCCGATTAATTAGAAACCGCCAAATATCGGCCGGCCGTTATATCGGTCGAACTCTAGCAACAACCACCATTTTATTCTCTAGGGCAGCGATGGCAAACCTTGCCACTGCAGATCTTTTGGAACTACATTTCCCATGATGCTCTACTACACTGCAGAGTGCATGAGCATCATGGAAAATGTAGTTCCAAAACATCTGGAGTACAAAAGGTTCGCCATCACTGCTCTAGGGTCTCTACTAAAAAAAAAATAATAAAATATAAAAATATATATATATATGTTTGGGGGTTTAAGTAATTTTCTAGCAAAAAAAATTATTTTAACCTGAAACCAACAAATGTCAGAAAAGGTTTGTGTTTAAAGCAGGGGTCCACCTATCGTTTTTTTTTTTTTTTGAGTTCATTCACAAACTGTTCTTCTCAGCATTACATATTCACATATTGTGTGTAATATGTCCGCCTGTGTCAGATTTTGTCGGAAAGAATAACTTATATTATTCACTGCAGGGGGGTTTCCATCTTCATTGTGGGCATTTGAAGCCCACAGGCATTTCCTGGATGTGGTGAATGCTGTGCTCCCAGCATTCACCGCTCATTCCCGCACATGCTCAGTGGCATCCTGGGAAGCCTGAGACTAGCTCCCAGGAGTCTGGGAGAGGCTAGAAACATGCCTACTCCCACGGGAGGAGAACCAGGAAGTGCAAAGAAGAATAGAAAAATAAAAGGTAATTACGGCGATTTAAATTTTTTTAAACGGCATGTCAGCATCTAGGCAAGGAAGAGAATACATACAGATATTGTTCAAAATTTGGGTGGAACCCCGCTTTAAGTGGTTAAACTTTCCTCATTTACACACGGAAGTGTATTCCTTTGATGTAAAGGACAAATTGTTACAATGTTTATACTTCCTTATACTGCTAAAGAATGTTGCCATACTTGGCAGACTGCCTGTTTTTTTCCCTTCTTTTGACAGCTGTCAGCTTCAGCAGAGCAGAGAGAATTCTCTGCATAGAAAGAATCGGGAAATACTTTGTCAAGATCGCAAGGGGGAGAAAAAAAACAAACAAAAACGCGATAACGATTCTTAACGTTTAATCGTGCAGCTCTATACCACGTGTGAGACTTTTCCACAGCCCGGCCGCATACAGATTCCCTACAGGGAGCAGCACCATCAGCTGTTCTAGGGGCATACATTTCAAATCTAATTTCACTACCCTTTTGTGAGGCACTGATAAGCATGGATGTGGCATAGATGGGCACAAATGAGCATGAATGAGCCATCGTTAGGTAGGGTAGGCACGGATGAGCATGAAATTGGCATGGATGAGAGCATGAATGAGCCATGGAAAGGCAAAGATCCAGCACATTAGATCCATCCCCACAAGTGCTGCTGCACCGGCTCCCTCCTCTCCTTACAAACTGAACTGATTGTTGCAAGGCGCTGAACCAGACATGCGCCAGTTTGTGGTCATTGGCCCTTTACACCGTTCTGTGATGCGCTGGGTCCTGAAGAGCCGGCGGTCACAGACATTCCAGGGGGCATGAGGAAAGCGCGATTCTGGGAGGACGTCCCTGGACACCCTCCCAGAATTAGCCGACCGCGCTGTAGCGGTCATTCGGCTATGGCCCGGTCGGCAAGTGGTTAAGCACTACCACTTGGTCCACAGTCAGTACTTTGTATACAGTGCCTTGAAAAAGTATTTATACCCCCTTGAAATTTTCCACGTTTTGTCATGTTACAACCAAAAACAAACTGTACAGTATTTTTCGCTCCATAAAGACACTTTTCCCCCTCCAAAAAAATGGGGGGAAAATGTCTGTGCATCTTATGGAGCGAATATTGACAAGGACCGCTCCCCGCGTTACATACCGGCAGGAGGAGAGACATCCCTGGTCCCCCTCCGCGAGTGCCAGGCGATCTCCAGCCTGGGCCTGTCACTCAGCCACAGACGGAAAACAAAAGCAGCCCAAGCATCCAAATGGAGTATGGCCGCGGCCACCGCTCGGGCTGCTCTGTCTTCTGTAAAAGGCGCATCGGATGTAATGACTTTCTCGCATGGGAATGTCAGTCTGTGCGAGATGGCCAGGCTGCGTTTCATGGCACAGGTCAGGCTGCGTTTCATTGGCACTGGTTTTTAGTATACCATTTGGTTCAGAATATTTTTTTTTCTCGTTTTCCTCCTCCAAAACCTAGGTGCGTCTTATGGTCAGGAGCATCTTAAGGAGCGACAAAAAAGGGTATTTTATTGAGATTTAATGTGATAGACCAACACAAAGCAGCACATAAAATTGTGAAGTGGAAGAAATATAAATAGTTTTCAAAATTTTTTACAAATAAAATATGTGAAAAGTGTGGCATGCATTTTGTATTCAGACCCCCTGAGTCTTTGTAGAACCACCTTTCTCTGCAATTAAAACTACAAGTCTTTTTGGGGATGTCTCTACCAGCTTTGCACATCTAGGAGCGTGACATTTTTGCCCATTCTTTGTAAAATAGCTCAAGCTCTGTCAGATTGGTTGTGAACAGCAATTTTCAAGTCTTGCCATAGTTTCTCAATTGGATTTAGGTCTGGACTTTGACTGGGCCATTCTAACTCATGAATATGCTTTGATCTAAACCATTCTATTATAGCTCTGGATGTATGTTTAGGGTCATTGTCCTGCTGAAAGGTGAATCTCCGCCCCAGTCTCAAGTCTTTTGCAGACTCCAAGACTGCCCTGTATTCGATCTTCCCATCAACTCTGACCAGCTTCCCTGTCCCTGCTAAAGAAAAGCATTCCCACAACATGATGTTGCCACCATGTTTCACGGTGGGGATGGCGTGTTCAGGGTGATGTGCAGTGCTAGTTTTCCCGCCACACAGAGTTTTGCTTTTAGGTCAAAATGTTCCATTTTGGTCTCATCTGACCAGAGCACCTTCTTCCACATGTTTGCTGTGTCCCCCACATGGCTTCTCGAAATCAGTGTTAAATTTAGTCGACTAAAACATTGTAGTCGACTAAATGAATACTATTTTAGTCAACTAAAATACGACTAAAACTAAAAGCCATTTTAGTCAAAAGACTATGACTAAAACTAAAATTGCAATTACTGAAATGTACTGGAGATTTTAGTCAACTAAATACGACTAAAACAATTGCAGAAGACTAAAATTGGACTAAAACGCCATTTTTGTCCTAAGACTAAAATTAACACTGCTCGTAATATGCAAACAGGACTTCTGATGGCATTTTTTTCCAACGGCTTATTCCTTGCCACGCTTCCATAAAAGGCCAGATTTGTAGAATGCATGAATAATAATTGTCCGACAGATTCTCCCACCTGAGCTGTGGATCTCTGCAGCTCCTCCAGAGTTACCATGGGCCTCTTGGCTGCTTCTCTGATGAACACTCTCCTTGCCTGGCCTATCAGTTTAGGTGGATGGCCATGTCTTGGTAGGTTTGCATTTGTGCCATACTCTTTCCATTTTTGGATGATGGCTTTAAACAGTGCTCCGTGAGATGTTCAAAGCTTGGGAGAAGGATAGATAGAGATATCTCTAACATTTTTTTCTTTTCTTCGCAATTTGTGTGCTTGGAACATCCTGGCAGTAGCATGTACTCAACGTTAACAGCTATACCATTTAAAAAAAAAAACAAAACAAAAAAAAACAAAAAACAGCACTTTTCAGTAACAAAGTAGAAATCTTTAACAGTTAAGATAGTTCTAAAAACATCACCACCTGCTAGCCACATTCTCAAAAATGCTACCTGTCTGGCTGTGATGGGCTTGCATGCAGTAAATGAAATTCAGAAAAAGTAAACTATTTTTTGTGTGCTGCAGAGCAGCACTTCTGCTTTCATCGCCTAGACCAAAATTTTGCTGTTCCCAATCCACACATGTGCATTTGTGCTGAAGGGCACTGCCTGGCCTTAAGTACCTGTCGGAGACCTTTAGCACATTTGCGTATGCACAGGTGCACCTGCCCACAAACACAATATTATTAGGGAGGTGGAGGACTTTGTGTTTGGTCTGCGCACGGGTCAAAAAATGCACAGACTGAAGATAATTTCCTTTAATTTCTTAATCGCGCAATGTGGACACACTAGTGCATGCGCAGATCTGCCGCAAGTTATGAAGGACAGGCATAGCAATTTGGCAGACCATCAAATTTGGTGGCATCAAAAGGGGACTGAAGTTCCTTTTTAGGGTGACTATATACCACCAAAAACTCCTACTGGGACATACCCTACATTAGGCACATTAAGGCCTTGTACACACGATACGAAAATCAGAAGGGAAAATTTGTAAGACGAGCGGTCTGCGGATTTTCGGATCGTTAGTGCGGTGCTTTTGACAGCCGATTTGACTTTTTCGGCAGACAAAAGCTGGATGTGCAAGCTACAAAATTTGATGGATGTGAGCAGAACGTCTGATTTTCGGATGGTCACTACTGAAATCGTCACACAAAAGTCAAAAGCACAAACACGCATGCTCGGAATCAAGGAATGACTAGGAAGAGTTCGGTCTTGTAAACTACCGCTCGTAATCTAGAATTAACACTTGTGACGCGGCAATTGATGAAATGTCGAAATGCAGCGCACATTCTCACCTTCTTTAATGGGATAATAATGAAGCTGCTTTGTTGGCGATATTGATGTAGTGATGCAAAACGTATTTTAAAAAGGCATTTGTTTTGTACGATCTGAAAATCCCGAACCAACGCTCAAACTTCTACAAACACGAAATTAGCAGAAGCGGCCCAAAGGGTGGCGCTTGAGAAATGAACTTCCTCTTTATACTCTCATAGTACGTCACTACGTTCATATTTGTCAAACGACAATTTGCAGATAGTTAGTATGCTAGACAAAATCTTGCACACGTGCTTTTGACAAAAATCAGATGTTCAGTCATACAACAATCAAACCGTGTGTACGAGGCCTAAGAGTCCATTCACACTTGTGCAACTTCAAAATCGTGCAATTTCCATTGTGATTTTACAGTGCGTCTTGATGCAACTTTGACCAATGTGATTGTTTATGCTCCACAAAGTCACACACACACACGTTGCATGTATATCATATGCAGGTGTCGCACATTTTGTTCATGTAACTTTAGAGAGTTTACATTGAAGCCTATGGCCTTCGAGTCACATGAAAGTTGGACCAACTTTAAGTCACACAGATATGAACGATACACTCGTGCAACTTATGTTTTCCAATGAGTAAGTGGGGCCTAAGGCTGTGTTTGCTGCGTTTTTGGACACTCGTTTTTACACTGTCTATAGCTGGTTGCTAAGGAGGGGGCCAGGAAGCCGGCCACCACATCCTTAACAGCCAATGAGTCATCCCCGCTGAATGTAAATAAAAAAAAATAAATACATTTAAAAAAGAAGAAGGAGGGGACGAGCGAGCACCCCCAACCCCCTTCCTGAACAATACCAGGCCGCATGCCCTCAACAGGCGCTTTGTTGATGGGGACAAGGGCCTCTCCCCAAGGACTCTTGCCGAGTGGTTGTAGGGGCCTGCAGGCGGGGGGGGGCTTATAGGAATCTGGAAGCCCCCTTGATCCCAGCCTTCCCCCCCTTGTTAATGAGTATAGGGCGCATTGTACCCTTACCCATTAACCAAAAAAATAAATAAATAAAAAGTAGAGTAGTGTGCAAAAATACAGGACAGTTTTTGACAAGTCTTATTAAAAATATCCCATACTCCTTCACATGGGGGGGGGGGGGGGGGGGGTGTTAAAGGGGTCTTCCAGATTCCGATAAGCCCCCCCCCCGCAGACCCCAACAGCCACCAGGCAAGGGTTGTCGGGAAGAGGCCCTTGCCCCCATCACGATGAGGGCATGTGGCCTGGTATGGTCCGGGGGGGGGGGGGAGGGGGGGCTCCCCCCCCCCCCTTGCTGACCTGCTTTTTTTACTACACTCAGCAGGGAAGCCCGCTGACTCATCGGTTGTTGAGTGGGATGAGAAGCAGGCAGTCGCGTCCATAGCAACAGTTATATACAGTGAATGTACCAAAAAAAAAAAAATCGCTAATGCAAATCGCTGCAAAATCACAGTACTTGTGTTTTAGATGCGGGTTGATTGAAGTCTATTACATGCAAAACACTGCATTTTGCAGGAAAAAAGTCCCCGACCCTTTCCAAAAAAGCAGAGGCACAAAAATGCATTGATGTGAACATGTTCCATAGGAATCCATGTAAAAAAAAAAAATCCCTGCATTTCTACAAAATGCATCAAAAAACGCATTAGTGTGAATGGAGCCCAACCAATAGGGAGATCATAAATACAGATGGTAGAGACCAGCATCCTGTACTTTAAGGAACGGATTTTGCTGGTTAGTCACAAAATGCTATTTTCTTAAGCGGCCGTGCATGGATTGAAATCTGTCCGGTTCAGCAGGGACCAGCAGAGATTCGATCCGCATTGCTGGGCTCAAAGTGTAGACCCTATGCTTTTGTTTTGTTTCTTTAAATAGGGAGGTTGCCTCTGAATATCCATATCCTCATCAAGGAAAAAAGGTTCTGGCATTATTATGCTATTATTATTATAATACAAGATTTATATAGCAGTTTGTGCAGCTATTTACAATATAAAGGGATACAGTACAGTTACAACACAATAAAATACAAGAGGGTTAATAGGACCCTGCTCAGAGGATCTTACAATCTAACAGGGTGGGTCAAGTGGTACAAAAAAAAGGTAATAAACTGAGGGAGGAGCTGATGGAATTAAAAGTTCAGTTGTTAGAACCATCCAGAAGAGCAAACAAATGAAGCCCTTCACACTCTTGAGCCACCAAATAAAATATAAAGACACTATGGAGGCTCTTCATGTGCTGCCATCCTTGGAGGGATCCCACAGCATGCAAGGTTCACATGCTCTCGCTCTTTCGAGTCTCCCAGGGCACCCGTTTTGAAATCGTATCCTGTAACCCAGGCTTCTTTAGCATCTTTGCATTTATTTTCATTGTTCATGTTAAATGCTCTTGTAATTTTTTTTTTTTTTTTTTTTTTTACCTATAAGCTCACACATACTCCTTCACCCCTTCCTCTAATACCGTCCCCTCCTCACTTTTTTTGCCCCCCATTTGCCCTTCCCATCCTACTCTCTATTCCTCCCTTTAAGTCTGCTCTGGAGAAGCATCAGGGGGTGCCCTTTGCATTTCACAGTAATCTTCTAATTTTCTTGCACTAAACAGCTGACCCCACTGGGGAGGTACCTCGTACTCCAGAGCACTTTAAATGGCTGTGACGTGACACTGGTCACTTATTAAGCACCCAATCGCTTTAAAAAAAAAGTTATTTTCTACAGGTGGTCCCCCAACATAGCAAAGGCACGCTACTTCTCATTGGGGTCACCAAAGTCATCCTGGATTCACTGATAGATAGGGGGCCGGGGCTATGCACCAGGCCTTATTGTCACATGACTCTGCCCTGGAAGCTCAGGTATGCCCCCTCTTTCAGCCCCGTGGCTTAATGAATTTCCACCCCAGAGACCGATACTTCACTTTTTACTCCAACCCCCCACCACAGCTTTTGCAAAATTGAAAACAAATTTCTGCCTCTACACTCTCTATGCTTGATAGACAAAATATCCATCCCAGCCTTCCCTTGGTCTGACCCCATCATCTATTTCATTACTCTTTCTGGTCTGACTCAACCTTGCTTTCAATGGAGATGTAACGAGTCCCTGGTCACCAACTAAGGAAACTTGACATTCATTACTGCATTTAATCCTTTTTCACAGACATCGGCTCTGTAACTTCCGTGGCCATCTATAGTATATCCTTGCTCCCATTACTTCCAAACTTTTAGAACGCTTAGGTTGGCCATATGTTGTTCAATGTTACATAGTAGGTGAGGTCGAAAAAAGACACAAGTCCAACCTATGTCACATACAGTGTATATCCCTATATGTTGCGGTCGTTCCTTAAGATTTACCAAAATCAAATTGTATAATGTATGGCCAGCCATAGATGGTTCGAATCTTGGCCGGTTCAACTTGGGTACAACCAGTCTGCCGGATTTAGTTGAAATTATCGCTTAGGGCTGCTATAGCCGCTAGTGATAATCGTTGTCATTTCCCGGCAAGGAGGATTGTTTCCCCCTGCCCACCCCCTCCTCCCTGCTGAGCGCAAACAATTGCTTGGCAGGAGGGATTCTCCTGTCAGCACGGTCTGTGTTGATGGGGGGGACATGGTTGCAGGAAAGAAATTCACACAGTCTATGACCTGCCTTAGTCTACAACAGGGATATGCAATTAGCGTACCTCCAGTTGTTGCTAAACTACAAGTCCCATCATGCCTCTGCCTCTGGGTGTCATGCTTGTGGCTCTCAGTCTTGCTATGCCTCATGGGAATTATAGTTCTGCAACAGCTAGAGGTCCGCTAATTGCATATCCCTGGTCTACAACCATCTGCGAGTTGTTTTTTTAACCACTTGCCGACGGCCGCACACACATATACGTCAGCAGAATGGCACAGGCAAGCAAATCGGCGTAAAGGACACCTTTTGCATCAAGCATCGATCCACGTCTTTTCTTTATCCATTTATGGTGGAAGTTTGGGAGTCCACCCTGACGGTGCCTTGATCGAACAAGGATTAAGAAAAGAGGGTAACCCACCTGAAGTTCATTTATTACACTCCCAGTGAGTAAGTTACCTTCATTCAAGATGGATACGAATGGATCTACATTTTCGTACACCCAGGAAGAGACCACACATGTCTCAGATTTCAGGATCCAGAAACTTCCTAACGGGAAACACCCCGGTTTACAATTCTTGTACATGGGAGAAACTAAGAAGGAAACATACATCCTTGGAATTACACAGACTAACTCTAGCTGAATACCATTGGGTACAACGGATTCCTAGAGGTTTAAGGGTGAGATTGGCCCCGACCTTATTCAGTGATAACGAAGAATTTAAGAGCACATTCATGCAGATTCTGAACAAATGTTCATTTGATTTAATGACTCTGACCATTTCATTTATACATAAAGAATTGGCTTCACTATCGGAACAACTTACCAAGATTGAATTGGATTTACGCACGGCAATGACCTTGGAGGAATTCAATAAATGTAAAGAGTTGGCTGATGAAAATATTAACAAATATCGTTTTGAATTGGAGACCAGAAAACGCTATAAATTTGATCGGGACATCGAGGATTATGAGAGGAATCAGGTATACCGATGGCCGCGTCCCTACAATCGACGAGGTCGTAATGAATATGGAAGTCATAGGAGGGAAATGTCCGACAATTCTTCAGCCAACACAGACACAGACTCCTCATCTAATTTTTTACAAGCAGATCGGAGAGAGCTGTCCACCACTCGGATGCAAACCAGGTCCCGTTACAACAGAGAGGGGAGTCAAGACAGATATCGCAACACACGAGGCAACCGTGGCCGATCAAGGGAGACCTAGTACACAATATCTCCAGGCGGGTCTTGTCATCGGAGGAGGTAGGACTTTTTAACCGTGGTTTATCATATTGTCCCAAAAGTCATCTAGATCCATTTCAGTTAGACCAGGATCTATATCGCCTATTCCGTAATATTAGATGGAAGGTTCATTTTCTTCATAAACCATTTGTTCAGAACTAAATGTTTGAAGGGAGGTTGAATAATAAAAATTTGGGATTGATAATGAAATCTAAATCTGTTCCCCCCTCTACTTATGTACCGGTTGAGATGTTTGTATAAGAGGTTGCCCAAGATGTGAAACGTCTAATACAACAAGTGGACTTTAAAGATCATGTACCCAATAATCTGTCCCCCCCATGAAAGAATAGCTTTGCGGGAACTAACTAAACGAAGTGACATTATCTGTAAACCTGCTGACAAAGGGGGTTCGGTGGTTATTATGGACCCCCAGGCGTATGAAAATGAGATTAAGCGCCAACTGGATGATGACACGGTGTATAAACCTCTACAGTCAGACCCTACATGGAGTATTAGAAATACTCCAGAGAGTATTGTAAAACCAGCATTTAAGGAAGGGTTAATTTCACATGACTTATATGATTTTTTTGTTACCAACGCACACCCTTATCCCAGTCTTATATATACTCCCTAAAATCCACAAGGATAAACATTCTCCACCAGGACGCCCGATTGTATCGGGGAAAGACTCGATTTTTGTACCTACGGCCAAGTTATTGGACAGAGTGCTATCACCTTTGGTGAGAAATACCCCTTCCCATATTAAGGACTCTGGTGACTTTTTGTCTAAAATTAGGGACTTACCACAAATCTATGACGAATTCATCCTTGTCACTTGGGATGTAACAAGCCTATATACATCAATTCCACATAGAGCCGGCATTGAAGCAGCGATGAGCCTAATCAAGGACTGTCATGAGTACTTGGAAGCTCAGATCTCCTTTTTTGAAAAAATTATTTAATTTGATTTTACATAACTATTTTCTTTTCAGGGATCAGTACTATGTGCAATTGACGGGGGTTGCTATGGGCTCCAATGTTGCCCCCGCCAAATGCATGTTCATTTATGCACGATTTCGAACAGAAACACATTTTTGTCAATGAATGTTTTCGGAAACATTGCGCCACCTGGTGGCGCTATATAGATGACATTTTTGCTATATGGCGGGGCAACATTGAATCACTCAAAGCCTTTGACGAGATTATCAATAGCATTTCACTGAACATCCAGTTTAAAATACACATTGGTGGGGACTCTGTTCCCTTTTTGGATATACGGGCATATACTAAACAAAGACGATTGAAACTGATATATACACCAAGCCCACAGATAGGAACCAGTTGTTAAGGTATGACAGTTTCCATCCCCCCATGTTTTTGGTTCGATCATTAGAAGCCAACTTCTCAGAGTGATGCGGATTGTGAGTGAAACTGCAATAAGGGATCAAAGATTGGATGAAATGTGCTGTAAATTTAAGGAGCGGGGCTATCCGGAAGGTTTGATTAGACAGGAACTAAATAAAATTCTGAAGCCCATTGGTAGTTATAAGAAAAAATATCAATCTGACAGACCTAGGATTCCATTTGTTTTTCAATTTAACAGTTACAGTGATAAGATCTTTAATGTACTAAGGAAACATTGGACAATATTAAAACGATCATATTCACAGATAGAAGAGTTTCAACAAACTCCTATGAAAGCATACCGGCGCAATAAAACTTGGCGCGATTTTTTGGTGCGATCTGAATTCAAACCTAGTATTCAGGAGGAGAAAAGAACGACTTTTCTCGGTAACAAAAGGAAGGGTTGTTACCCTTGTCTTAATTGTATCCAATGTAGCCTAATGCTTAAGGGTAATCATTTTTTCCACCCTAGAACGAACAATAAGATAACAATAAATGGCTTCTACACATGTCAGTCATCATATGTGATCTACATCCTTATGTGCCCATGCAATCTCCTGTATGTAGGTGAGATGACCCAGAAAATCAAAGATCGCATTGCACAGCATCGCAGTACAATCCGGCATCCTCAGTCTGGTCTCCCTGTGTCGCGTCACTTTTCTGAGATGGGACATAGAGATACCGACCTACGATTTATGGTACTAGAAGAAATTCCTTGCCATAAAAGAGGGGGGGGGGGGGGTAGGATTTTGAAAGTGAAAAAACGTGAGGTTTGGTGGATTAACAAATTACAATCCTTGTATCCTGATGGTATGAACAAGGATTATGATTTATACTTGTTTGTATAGGAATTGGATACTGGGTATATAATGATTATAATCATGGTTTGCATACATTGTATTCTTTTTAGGTCGATTGGAATGAACTCCCATTGGGAATATTAAATAGCAGAATATCAGCTGGAACTTTGATGAGATCTGAGACACGATCAAGAATGTCATTATATTTATTGAATTAGATTTATTTTTAAGTATATGAGAGAGTTTATTTACTCCATAATAACATGATGAGGGAAGACGATATACAATAGGATGAGTAATGGATGTAAATAATTTTTGTATTAGGGAATATAAGATAATTCACCTTATTGGGTTTATAGAATAGGGGTTAATTATCTGAATGTGTACAAGTAGCTTGTTTTTAGTAATTAGTTAAATTAACACATGTGTGAGCTAGGTTGGGTGCTGATAAGAGAATGTGATGTGGTTTGGCTTTTCACACACAGCCAGAAAAGCCTGACGAAGAGCGACTCACGCTCGGAACTGTACAGTGGCTTGCATTTAAGATTATGTAATTGAAAAATTTCCAGTAAAGGTCACTTTTTGCATCAAGCATCGATCCACGTCTTTTCTTTATCCATTTATGGTGGAAGTTTGGGAGTCCACCCTGACGGTGCCTTGATCGAACAAGGATTAAGAAAAGAGGGTAACGAGATAGAGATAGAGATAGAGCCCTTGCACACTGGGGCGGTTTGCAGGCGCTATTGCGCTAATAATAGCGCCTGCAAACCGCCCCGAAAGTGCCGCTGCTGTCATCCCAGTGTGCAAGCCCCGAGGGCTTGCACACTGGAGCGATGCGCTGGCAGGACGGTAAAAAAAGTCCTGCCAGAAGCATCTTCGGAGCGGTGAAGGAGCGGTGTGTATACCGCTCCTGCCCATTGAAATCAATGGGACGGCGCGGCTATACCGCCGGCAATGTGCCTCTGCAGAGGCGCTTTGCGGTGGTATTTAACCCTTTCTCGGCCGCTAGCGGGGGGTAAAACCGCCCCGCTAGCGGCCGCATACCGACGGTAAAACGCCGCTAATAATAGCGGCGTTTTACCGCCGACGCCGCCCCCCGCCCCAGTGTGCAAGGGCTGAGAGATAGAGATAGAGACAGAGACAGAGACAGAGTTTTATAAATCTATCCCCTATTTTGTAGGCGCTATAACTTTTGCGCAAACCAATCAATATACACTTATTGCGATTTTTTTTTTAGCAAAAATATATGTGGAAGAATACATATCGACCTAAACTGTGGAAGAAATTTGTATTTATATATTTTTGGGGACATTTATTATAGCAAAAAAATTTTTTTTTCTTTTAAAAATTGTCGCTATTTTTTAGTTTATAGCGCAAAAAATAAAAACCGCAGTGGTAATCAAATACCACCAAAAGAAAGCTCTATTTGTGGGAAAAAAGGACATCAATTTTGTTTGGGTACAACGTCACACGACCGCGCAATTGTCAGCTAAAGCGACAGTACAGAATCGCAAAAAATGTTCTGGTCAGGAAGGGGGTAAATCCTTCCGGGGCTGAAGTGGTTAACCGCACCAAAAATGCAGCAAGCAGGATTTTACAAAATGCAGTGGACCCGCACCTGATCAGTGTGAAGATTTCCATTTCCATAGTGATGCGTTTTTCTTCCGCCTTTAAAGCAAAAGCGGAAACAAAATAGTGTGACAGCAGCCTCTCTCTCGCCTTGAGTATTGCAATTCCCTTCTGAGGCCTACCTCTACACAGGTCCCCCCCCCTTCATTCTATCATGAATGCTGCTTCCAGACTCCTGTACCCTACCAACTGCTCATTGTCTGCCACCCCTCTCTGCCAATACCTCCACTTTCAGGCTCCATTCACACTAGCGCGTTTTTTGATGCATTTTGCAATTTGCAGAAATGCACGGGAATTTTTTAACATGGGTTCCTATGGAACATGTTCACATCAATGCCTTTTTGTTTCTCTGCATTTTTGGAAAGGGTCAGGGACTTTTTTTCATGCAAAATGCAGCGTTTTGCATGTGATAAAATTCAATGGACAAGCATCAAAAACGCAAGTGCACCGTTTTTGCAGCGTTTTTTGCAGCATTTTTGCAGCGTTTTTGCCGTTTTTTTTTTTTTTTTTATTTTTTTTTTTTGACTGTAAAAAAAACAAAAAAAAAAAAAAAAAAAAAACGCAAAACGCGGCAAAAACGCGGCAAAAACGCTGCTCAAAAACGTGGCAAGCATGAAAAAAAAAAACCTCCAAAAACGCTCAAAAGCAACATGCATAGGTGTGAATCGAGCCTCAAAGTGAATTAAATTGAAAATACTAACATAGAAAGCCATTCACAACTCTTTTCTAAGCTACATCACCAATCTTGACTCAAAATATCACCCACTCCTCTCAAGACCACCTGCTCTCTAGGTATTCTCCAGAGTCTCTCCCATCCTCGGGAACAGTCTGTCTGGCTATCTCCTATTCTGGCCACCTATAAGCGGGCCCTGAAAACTCACCTCTTCAAGGTAGCCAATCCTGCCTCCACCTAACAACTGAACTTTTCTGGGAAAAATATTTTTATTGAAAAAACTACAGTGTGAGTCACCCACGCAGGGGGCCTTGTACACTCTCACGTTATTGAAAATAGTTTGCACCTTCAAAACAGCAATTATTGAAAAAGTTGGATGCATGCATGACAGTTTAACCACTTGCCCACTGGGCACTTAATCCCCCTTCCTAACCAGGCCAATTTTAAGGCTTTCAGTACTCTCACATATTGAATGACAATTACTCAATCATGCAACACTGTACCCATATGAAATTTTTGTCTTTTTTTCACACAAATAGAGCTTTCTTTAGGTGGTATTTAATCACCACTGGGTTTTTTATTTTTTGCTCTATAAATGAAAAAAAAATGCTGAACATTTTGTAAAAATTATTTTTTTCTTCATTTCGATTATTACCTTTTGCAAATTAGTCGTTTCTCTTTATAAAAAGGTTGACCAAAAATGATACTGCTACATATCTTTGGTAAAAATAACCCAAATAAGTATATATTATTTGGTCTTTGTGAAAGTTAGAGAGTCTACAAGCTATGGTGGCAATCACTGAAAACAGGCCATCAGTACATCAGTTGTGATCAAGCTCTTTTCTTGAGACACCAACAAGCCAGGAAAGTACAAACACCCCCCAAATGACCCCCTTTTTGGAAGGTAGACATTCCAAGGTACTTAGTGGGTTTTTTGACGTTGTAATTTTTTCCTACAATTCTTTGCAAAATGATTTTTTTTATTTTGTTTTTTTCACAAATAAATGTCATATTACCAAGTTATCTCACACACTGTATAGGCATACTTGCCACTACACCCCAAAACACATTCTGCTACTCCTGAGTATGGCGATACCACGAGTGAGTCTTTTACACAGCCTGGCAACTTAGACAGGCTCAACATGCAAGTAGCACCTCCAGGCGTTCTAGGAGCATAAATTACACATAAAATTTCCTGACAACCTATCACACTTTTGATGGCCCTGGAACACCAGGACAATGAAAACGCCCACAAAACGAACCCATTATGGAAAGCAAACGCCTCAACCTATATTCTAGGCATTATGAAACTTTGGAACATGTCATTTTTATCAACAAGTTTTTGGAAAATGTGAAAAGAAAATGAAATTGCGTTTTTGTTTTTTTTTTTTTTTGTTTTTTTACACAAAGTTGTCCATTTGCTAGATATTTCTAATACATAGCAAGCACATAGCAAAAATTACACCCCAAAATGCATTCTGCTACTCTTCTTGAGTATGCCAATACCACATGTGTGAATTTTTACACAGCCTGGCCACATACAGAGGCTCAACATTCAGGGGGCATAGTCAGGTGCTCTAGGGACATAAAATTACAAATCAAATTGACTGACTACCATTTACACATTTGTGAGGCACTGGTTTGGCATGAATGACCACGGATGAGGCACACATGGGCTACAATGAGGCACACATGGGCTATACAACACTAGGGGGCTCAAGGGGGATGGGCAGGATCTATGTGAGAGTCATAGCAAGGGTGGAGCTGACACACAGGAAATTCGAGGAGCACCCAAAGTAGAATGTCATGTGTTGCATGGATCATGGTAAGCTGGGAAATTTGAGCCACCAAGTAGTACCTCGCCACATTGGGTACTCCCAAGCCTCCCCATAGCCTATGTGTTGGGAGTTCCCAATTGAACAAGCTATTTTGGGTCATTTACAGGCCCAAGTGAATGATAAAATAATGTTTCACAACTCCAGTCCTCATAACCGTTTCATCTGAGGGAAATCATGAAAAAGAAAAAAAAAAAAAAAAACCTGACAGGTGGAACTTGACTGGAGTGGAGAAACATTGCTGTAGAAGGTGCGGGAAGTAGGCAGGAAATGCGGACGGGCAGGGTGCGGAAGTAATAAAGTATCTTAGGCAGGATCATCATTTTAACTGCAGTGCATATATGCAGCCCATCCAGCAAAAAAAAAAAAAAAAAGTGTAGGGAATTGCCATGATTGCATAATAAGAGCAGTTACAGTGCGTAGCAAGAGATAAAATAATTGGCCTTAAAAAGGGTGGCATAGGAGGAGGGCAGCTTAACGCCCAAGTAGGTGGGACACTACAGATGAGGTATATGCGATGTTCATGGAGATCATCTTGTGGGGCTTGATCTAGAGACCAGAGATATTGGAGAATTTTGTTTAAGGAGTAGAGATGGGAAGGCCTGGAAAAAGTTTTTTGGAAAAATTGAAAAAATAAATAAGTGTTGAATATGTTCTTTTACAATGATAAATATATCAGACATAGTATTCTAAACTATATAACATGGAGACCTTAACCCCTTGACACCAATGTATATGCGGCCCCACTGGACTGGGTTTTTTTTTCCGTGGGGCCGCATATATGTGCATCTTATGTGCCGGGAACGCGCGCCGCACAGCACGCTCCCAGCCCAGTCTCACCGAGAGCTTCGGGGCCCAGAACTCTCGATTCCAGGTCATCCGATTGCTACGATAGCATCAACCATAGCGATCAGTCACTGTGAATTCCACATGCGTTTCTCTCTCTCTCTGGGAGAGGGAGACACTTGGGTTTATTTACTAAAACTAGAGAGTGCAAAATATGGTGCAGCTGTGCATGGCAGCCAATCAGCGTCTAACTTCAGCTTGTTTAATTAAGCTTTGACAATAAAACCTGGAAGCGAATTGGCTTCCATGCAGAGATGGACCAGATTTTGCACTCTCCAATTTTACTAAATCAACCCCATTGCATCGCTCTCTCCTCTCCTTGCAGAGAGGAAAAAAAAAAAAAAGTGTGCGCAAAAAAAATTAAATTAAAAGTGGTGTTCCGGCCGAAATTATACTTTTTAAATAAAAATACCCATATAATACACAAGCTTAATGTATTCTAGTAAAGTTAGTCTGTAAACTAAGGTCTGTTTTGTTGGTTTATAGCAGTAGTTTGTTATTTTATAAACTTACAGCAGGCCGTGGCCATCTTAAGGCCCCTTTCACACTGGGACGGTGGGGGCGTCAGCGGTAAAACGGCGCTATTTTTAGCGCTGTTTTACCGTCGTTTTTGCGGCTGTATTCGGCCGCTAGCGGTGCGGTTTTAACCCCCGCTGGCGGCCGAAAAAGGGTTAAACCCGCTCGTACAGCGCGGCTATAGCCGCGGTATAGCCTCGCTGTCCCATTGATTTCAATGGGAAGGAGCGGTTTAGGAGCGGTGAATACACCGCTCCTTCACCGCTCCAAAAATGCGGCTTGCAGGACTTTTTTACCGTCCTGCCAGCGCACCGCTTCAGTGTGAGAGCCCTCGGGCTTTCACACTGAACAAACAGCGGAGGCTGTTTAGGGGCGGTTTGCAGGCGGTATTTTTAGCGCAATAACGCCTGCAAACCGCCCCAGTGTGAAAGGGGCCTAAGTGTGGGCATCTGAAGCCAGACTATTTCTTCCTGGATCTCATCCTTGCAGATCTTGCACATGCTCAGTGCAGCACAAGCAGTGTAATAAGTTTCAGGTCAGGTTTCCATAGCAACGGCAGTGTCAGAGGAAGTTGCCGCCCCTTCCCAGAAGGCATTGCAAACAGGAAATTATGCGATGGGCCACGGCCAGGGAGGAGGAAGTGAAAAATGAATACAGCAGATATACAGTAGGTGCTGAGAAAAAAAAATTTTAAATATCCAATTTGTTTACAGTGCACTGTTTAGTGAGGGATGCTGAAGAGTTGTAAAAGTGGGTGGAACTCCACTTTAAATTAAAAAAAAAAAAAAAAAAAAAAAGGGGGGGGGGGGGGGGGAGAAGAAATGCCTAGATCAAGGCTTGACCCAGGTCCGTGCAGGGTGGATAAAAAGCGATGATTTTTTTTAACCACTTGCTGACCAGCTACTGTCATTATACGGCAGCAGGTCGGCTCGTTCCCACAAATTGCCGTAGCTGTACGTCAAGCTCCTTTAACAGCCATAGCAGGCCTAAACTGATTAAAAAATTTGTTTTTGTTTTGGGGGGGGGAATTTATTATAGCAAAAAGTAAAAAAAAAAGAAAATAGCTATTTTTTCTCAAATTCAACGCTTTTTTGTTTATAGCGTGGAAAAAAAAACAAAAAAAAACAAAAAAAAAAAAACGCAGAGGTGATCAAATACCACCAAAAGAAAGCTCTATTTGTGGTGGGGGGGGGGCGAAGGACATCAATTTTGTTTGGGTACAACGATGGTAAACTCATTCAATGAATACAAGCTCTGCAAGCTGAGATAACATGCACTGGCAATGTTATTGTTCTAATTAAATAAAATAATTTGAGTAGTTCTCAAACTATGTATGATAACCTAAAATCAGTTCTGATATTGCAGTTTTACTAACCTGACAGCCTAATATTCTAAATAGAATCTTTAATATTTGTAAACAAAATGAAGGTTTCCCAACTACCAGCAAGAATGAGTCCTTACGTTTAAAGCACACCTATCATTTCAGATCCATCATGGCACAGGGCGTGGATGGATGGAGAGGGGGGAGGAGGAGGAGGAGGAGGAGGAGGGAGGGAGGAGGAGGGAGGGAGGGAGGGAGGAGGGAGGGAGGGAGGGAGGGAGGGAGGGAGGAGGGAGGGAGGGAGGGAGGGAGGGAGGAGGAGGGAGGAGGAGGGAGGGAGGGAGGAGGAGGGAGGGAGGGAGGGAGGGAGGGAGGGAGGGAGGGAGGGAGGGAGGGAGCTAACTTCTTCCTCTTCTGCACTTGCCTAGTAAGTGAAACGTTGGCTCCATTCACCTCCTGCTGCCAGCTTCTCCAGGTTACGGTGCGAGTGAGGGAAGGGAACTTCCATCATTGCTGTGTAGTAGAGAGGATTATATGCATGCCACTTTTCCTGAAGTTCTGTATTAGCTGTCAATTTAGGCTGGAGTCCAACTAATAGGGAAATACGTCCTTCCCTCCATTAGATCACCTTGATTTTTGACCAGCAGATCTTTAGGAACATACATAAATACTGTGCAGAGGAGTTACCTCACCTTTCCTATGTGGTCTTCATTTCTGATCAGCAGTCTGATCACTGGGTTTGGCATCATCCACGGTCTACCACTACACTTCAGCTAAACTTATAGGCTCACTTCTGCTTCCTGTGTACATATTTGTGACAGAAGAGGAACGAGGTGTACAGGTGGATGATGCCAGTCTATGATGCCAAACCCAGTATATGCCCAGTGATCAGACTGCTGATCAGAAATGAAGACAAAATAGGAAAGGTGATGTAATGTATAATGTCACCCTGGACGCCGAGAGTCCGGTCTTCAGGACTCTACCACTTAGTAGTCAAAATAGCTGGGAGTGGTCTCACCGGTCTGTCCAGCCAGCTCCCCATCTTATCCAGTGCAGGAGGCCGGAGCCATTCTGTCCACAGCGAGTTCCCATTGGGGTGGCGTGTCTCAGCCAATCAGGAGGGAGAGTCCTGGGGAGGCTGATGCATTTGTGCACATCACCGGATAGAGATGGGGCTCAGGTAAGTATTAGGGGGGCTGCTGCACACAAAAGGTTTTTTATCTTCATATATTCTATGCATGAAGATAAAAAACCTGTATGTAGCAGCCCCCTCAGCACCCCCCCTTATTACCTACCTGAGCTCCTCCTCTCTCCAGCAAGGTCCATGATCCCCTCAGCCATCCAGGACACTCCTCCTGATTGGCTGAGACAGAGCAGTGGCGCCATTGGCTCCTGCAGCTGTCAAAGTCAGTCAGCCAATCAGGGGAGAGTGGGGCAGGGCCAGGGCGGGGCTTTGTGTCTGAATGGATACAAGGAGCTCTGACGCAGCTTGGTTGCCCCCTGTAGCAAGTTGCTAGCTGAGGGGCACTCAAAAGGAGGGAGGGGCTAGGAGCAGCAAAGAGGGACGTGGGAAGAGGAGGATCGGGGCTGCTCTGTGCAAAACCAACAGCGCAGAGAAGGCATTTTTATTATATATATATATATATATATATATATATATATATATATATATATATATATATATATATATATATCTATATCACAAACACACACACAAATACGAGCCTTTACAATCACTTTAAGATAAAAAACCTTCTGACTTTACAACCACTTTAAAGTGGTTGTAAATCCCATTCATGAAATCTGACCTGGGCACATATCTGTAGTATAAAGCTGCACGATTCTGACCAAAATGAGATTTGTTTTGCTTACAAGATCATGAGTCTCTCACGATTCTCGCGGCATAACATCTTTCACGTTATACAAAAAAATTGGGCCAACTATATAATGTTTGGGGGTTCCAAGTAATTTTCTATGATGAGTCATAAGAGCGCCAATCAGAGCTGCAAAGCAGGAGGTGTGTGTGTGTAAATCCAGGAAGTGAACAGGCAGCTGAAGCTGTCCACAGTTAGAATGGATGCAGCCAAACTCAGTGGAGGCAGATTTCTGCAGCACATTTGGCAAGCACATATAAAATTTGCAAAGTGGTTGGAGGGAAGCTTCAGAATGGCAAAGTGTTTTTATTACAAATTATGCGAGCAGACTGCAGTTACTCTTTAGGTGGTTAAACTGACCTCATTTACAAACCAAAGTTCATTCTCTTTGATCTAAGAACAAAGTGTTACTTCGTTGAGCTAAACTTGACAGGCTGCCTGTATTTTTTCTTTGTCAGCTGTCAGAAGTGAACTTTCTGCACTTGGGAATGCTGTTTTAAGATAGGGAGGGAAGTAGAATCACAATTTTGATTGTTAACGATTAATCGTGCTGCTCTACTGAAGTGTTTACTTATCTATCCAAAGCTCTAAGTCCCGGGTCTTTCTGCTGCTCCGTTCCTCTGTTATCAGCATGATAACTTCTGACAAGCTCTGACATACGAGATAAAAGCAGCTGGAAATTTGTGTCAGGGAAGGAACTTATAGATAGAGAAGCAGAGAACTTGTCTATTCAGACCGTAGCTCTGTAAGTTCCTTCATTCCTCTGCCTATGTGAAAGGGGGGGGGGGTGCCTTTCCTCCAATCAGCTCTTACAGTGTATGCCCAGACTCCACAACCACTGCTGAAACAGGAAAAAAAGACTTGTAACATTGTGCACTTTCTAAAGAATGTAGAAATCTGAAGACAACAGATATGAAAAACAAATGCAGGGATATTTATTTCATCTCTGGGTATCATCTGAGGCTATTCTACACTTCACTGGGTATAGGAGAGGGTTTACATCCACATTAACCACTTCAGCCCCAGAAGATTTGGCTGCTGAAGGCCTGGGCCATTTTTTGCGATTCGGCACTGCGTCGCTTTAACTGATAAGTGTGCGGTCGTGCAACGCTGCACCAAAACACATTTTTTTTCCCCACAAATAGAGCTTTCGTGGCACGGTGAGAACCTGGATCTCTGTGTATAAACACAGAGAACTCAGTTCTCAGAGGGGAGAAGAGACTGATCGTGTGTTCATACAAAGTATAAAACACCAATATATCTCTTTTCCCCTAGCAAGTCCCATCCCCCCCCCCCCCCTTCAGTTAGAACACACATTAGGGAACACAATTAACCCCTTCACTGCCAGTGACATTTTTACAGTAATCAATGCATTTTTATAGCACTGATCGCTGTATAAATGCCAAAGGTCCCAAAAATGTGTCAAAAGTGTCCGCCATAATGTCCCAGTCACGGAAAAAAAAAATATATATATTTATTTATATTTTCGCAGATCGCCGCCATTACTAGTAAAATTATAAAAATGCTATAAATCTATCCCCTATTTTGTAGACACTAACTTTTGCGCAAACCAATCAATATACGCTTATTGCGATTTTCACCTGAATGGGCTGCCCTACACGCAACAATCGCCCCAATTAAGCTTCAGAACTTTTTTTTTTTTTTTTTTAGAGCAGAGTTTGGTGCGTTTTTTACTGTGATTTTTGGCGCATTTTCTGAAATGCAAGGAAAATCCACAGATGTGATTAGAGCCTCATTTGTTCTTGTGTTAATGCAATAATTTCACTTTCTGGACCCAATCACATCTAGCCTAGCGGGGGCGCACATGTTTTGGCTCATTTTTCCCATGGCACGCATAGGGCAGCCTGTTGATTTCATTGGGCTGCACTACGTGGCGCATGGGACATTTTAGCGTGTTGTGGGTTGCATGTTTTTAGCGTGTTATGGGTTGCGTGTTTTTTACTGTGCATTTTGCAGCATTTGCCACCCGCTTTTTCACATGGCAAAATGTGTTTGCTTCGGTTTTGGTGTGCCATTAATTAATTGCAATGAAAGTGCAACTAGTAATTTTACTACATTATACAAACTGATTGTACAACTTCCTTTAGATTTACCAAATTTATATAATAGGAGGAAACACCTATCTAGCCAAATCACTCTGTATCCAATCAGACAGGCCCTTGCACTACAGAGTTGATGGTAGATCTAAAGGAGATCGTACAGCGTATGTTGAACTTTACAGAACCCAGGGCACACTTATTCTGTTTTCAATACTACAGCTCTATCAACATAGGCTGCCATCTCATCTCTCATTTCCTGCACACTTCAAAATCCCAAATGACTGATCTATGCAAGATTAAAGTTAAGGCGGAGGCCCATGTATTTAGTGAGAAGGGTGATCACTGATTGATAGCATTACATTCAAAAAACATGCACCTGGAAATGGGTGGGTAGGAGTGTGGATGATGGAGAGTGTGTGCTATTGAGGTCAACTCCTTTCTGTGTAATGACCTCTAGTCTGTCCAGGAAGTAAGACAGAAGTAATGGATAATCATTTTGAAACATCCATGAAGACAGTAAGGTATGCGTGTGTAGAATAAATGGAAAGTCATTTAATTTTTGCAAAAGAAGTACATTCATGGTATACTGGTAGATAGGGGAACTAGAATTTAGAAAAAATAAAAAATATACACTTTATTACCAAAAGTACTGGAACGCCTGCCTTTACACGCGTATGAACTTTAAAAGGGGTTGTAAGGGCAGAAAGTTTTTTTTTTCTTCTATGCATTAAGATAAAAAACCTTTTGTAAGTAGCAGCCTCCCCAGCACCCCCTAATTATTTATCTGAGCCGCATCTCTCTCCAGCGATGTCCAAGCCGTCCGGGACACACCTCCTGATTGGATGAGACAGCAGCAGCGCCATTGGCTCCCACAGCTGTCAAAGTCAGTCAGCGAATCAGGGGAGAGAGGGGGCAGGGCCAGGGCTCCATGTCTAAATGGACACACAGTGCTGTGACTCGGGTCCAGTGCTCCCATAGGAAAGCTGCTGACTTTGGGGGCACTTGATAAGAGGGAGGGGCCAGGCACAGCAAAGAGGAGGATCCGGGCTGCTCTGTGCAAAACCAACTGCACAGAGGAGGTAAGTATGACTTTTTTTTTGTTTTGTTTTTTAACGAGCCTTTACAATCACTTTAATGGCATCTTAGTCCGTAGGGTTCAATATTTAGTCGGCCCACCCTTTGCAGCTAAAACAGCTTCAACTCTTGGCTTAAAATGCATATAAAAGGAAAAGGCCTTCAAAAAATACAAGGCTGAGGGATCATCATCAGCATTCAGACTTTACAAAGAATGCAACAAGATATGCAAGACCCCTTTCACACTGGGGCGGTTTGCAGGCGTTATTGCGGTAAAAATACCGCCTGCAAACCGACCCAAAACAGCCGCTGCTGTTTGTTCAGTGTGAAAGCCTGTGGGCTTTCACACTGAAGCGGTGCGCTGGCAGGAGAAGAAAAAAACTCCTGCAAGCCGCATCTTTGGAGCGGTGAAGGAGCGGTGTATTCACCGCTCCTGCCCATTGAAATCAATGGGGCAGCGCGGCTATAGCCGCGCTATGCGAGCGGTTTTAACCCTTTTGCGTCCGCCAGCGGGGGTTAAAACCGCACCACTAGCGGCCGAATACAGCCGCAAAAACGATGGTAAAACAGCGCTAAAAATAGCGCTGTTTTACCGCCGATGCCCCCACCGCCCCAGTGTGAAAGGGGCCTAAAGGTGCAATTAGGGCGGCTAAGATAGAACACGAAAGACACATAGCGAAGGAGAGCAAAATAAATAAAAATCCCAAGAAATTCTTTAAACTATATAAACCGTAACAAAAAGGGAGGACAGATCATATTGGCCCCAAAAAGAATGAGGAAGGACATCTGGTTACAAAGAATGGGGAGATGGCGAAGGTATTGACTTTATTCTTCTCAGTCTTCACAAGGGAATTGGGTGGCTTCAGTAACCGAAATTGCAGGATTTGTCCTCATGACACATCACGGGAAGCACCCTCACGGCTAACAGAGGACAGAATTAGAAATGGACTTAACATTAAAACATCACAGGGATCAGATGGCTTGCACCCAAGGGTACTTAGGGAGCTCAGTCAAGTAATTGCCAGACCACTGTTCCTAATTTTTACTGACAGTCTGCTGACTGGAATGGTACCAGCTGATTGGAGAAAAGCCACTGTAGCAGGCAATATTTAAAAAAGGGTCAAAATACATCCCTAGGAATTACAAACCAGTTAGCCTAACATCAATAGTATGCAAGCTCTTGGAGGGGATGATAAAGGCACTATATACAAGATTTTAGTAATGAAAACGGTATCACTAGCAGTAATCAGCATGGATTCATGAAGAATCTTTCTTGCCAAACAGGTCTATTAACCTATGAGGAGGTGAGCTGCCATCTAGATAAAGGAAGGCCCATAGATGTGGTGTATCTGGATTTTTTTTTAAATCATTTGACACAGTTCCCCATAAACATTTACTGTACAAAGTAAGGTTTGTTGGCATGGACCATAGGGTGAGTACATGGATTCAAAAGTGGTGATAAATGGGGAATATTCGGGATGGTCAGGGGTGGGTAGTGGGGTCCCCCAGGGTTCTGTTCTGGGACCAATCCTGTTAAATTTGTTCATAAACGACCTGGGGGATGGGGTAAACAGTTCAATCTCTGTATTTACGGACGACACTAAGGTAAGCAGGGCAATAACTTCTCCGCAGGATGTGGAAACCTTGCAAGAAGATCTGAACAAATTAATGGGGTGAGCAACTACATGGCAAATGAGGTTTAATGTAGAAAAAAAAAAAGTAAAATAATGCATTTGGATGGCAAAAATATGAATGCAATCTACTCACTAGGGTGTGAACCTCTGGGGGAATCTAGGATGGAAAAGGACCAGGAGGTCCTAGTAGATGAAAGACTCAGCAATGGCATGCAATGCCAAGCTGCTGTTAAAGCAAAATAGAATATTGGCATGCATTAACCACTTCCCGCCCGGCCCATAGCAGATGACGGCCGGGCGGTGGTTCAGTTATCCTGACTGGGCGTCATATGACGTCCAAGCAGGATAACATGCCACTGCGCGCCCACGGAGGCACGCATCGCGGCGATCGGTGGAGCGGTGTGTCAGCCTGACACACCGCTCCACCGATCTTGGTAAAGAGCCTCCGGTGGAGGCTCTTTACCACATGATCAGCCGTGTCCAATCATGGCTGATCACAATGTCAATAGGAAGAGCCATTGATCGGCTTTTCCTCACTCGTGTCTGATAGACGCGAGTAGAGGAGAGTCGATCGGCGGCTCTCCTGACAGGGGGGGTCTGCGCTGATTGTTTATCAGCGCAGCCCACTTCTCAGATCACCACTCTGGACCACCAGGGATCGCCACTAGGACCACCAGGGAAGGGGCAACATGTGGATGGCCAGGTATGTACCCCATGGCCATCCACATGTGCCCAATCTGTGCCAATCAGTGCCCACAAATGGGCACTGATTGGCACCATTATGTTTCAGTGTCATCAGTGCCACCAATCAGTGCCATCTGTCAGTGCCCACCAGTGCCGCCAACGAGTGCCCGTCATTGAAGAAGAAAACGTACTTATTTACAAAAAAATTTTTACAGAAACAGAGAAAAACTTTTTTTTCAAAATTTTGGGTCTTTTTTTATTTGTTGCGCAAAAAAAAAAAGCAGGTGATCAAATACCACCAAAAGAAAGCTATTTGTGGGAACAAAATGATAAAAAAATTTGTTTGGGTACAGTGTAGCATGACCACGCAATTGTCATTCAAACTGCAACAGCGCTGAAAGCTGAAAATTGGCCTGGGCGGGAAGGTGTTTAAGTGCCTGTATTGTATTGAAGTGGTAAAAAAAAAAAAAAAAAAAAAAGAGATAATTCTCCCACTCTAAGACTTTGGTCCAGCCTCACCTAGAGTATGCTGTCCAGTTCTGGCACCAGTCCTCAGGAAGGATGTACTAGAAATGGAGCGAGTACAAAGAAGGGCAACAGAGCCAATAAAGGGTCTGGAGGATATTACTTATAAGGAAAGGTTGCGAGCACTGAACTTGTATTCCCTGGAGAAGAAACGCTTGAGAGGGGATATGATTTCAATTTAGAAATACCATACTGGTGACCTCACATTAGGAATAAAACTTTTTCGGGGAGGGAAGTTTAATTAGACACGTGGCCACTAACCAAAATTTTGAAGAAAAGAAGTTTAACCATAAACTACGTAGAGGGTTCTTTACTGTAAGAGCGGCAAGGATGTGGAATTCTCTTCCACAGGCGGTGGTTTCAGCAGGGGGGGGGGGGGGGGACTTTATGGACTTGTCTTTTTTCAACCTCACCCACTATGTAACTTCTGGGAAGGCTGTCCACAAGGTTTAGGAGTACGTCTATGGGAGTGTTTGACCAAGCTTCCAGTAGCGCACTTGTAAGGTTAGGCACTGATGTGGATGAGAAGGCCTGGCTTGCAGCCTCCACTCCAATTCATCCCAAAGGTGTTCTATAGGGTTGAGGGCAGGACTCTGAGCAGGCCAGTCAAGTTCCTCCTCCCCAAAGTCACTCATCCAGGTCTTTAAAAACCTTGCTTTGCATGTTTTTAGTGAGCTTCTTTGAGCATAAGCATTATTTTCAAACATCCTCCCCTTAGCTCATTTTTTCTATTTATTTATTTTCGTGCATTTAAACTTCGTGTTTTCTTGGGCACTTAGGCGTCTTTTCTGTTTGAAAGCTCCTTTGCGTGCCCCCAAGTTTGGTGGGGGTTTCTTCTGCTTGTACGCTCCTGAAAAAGTCATATAGTTAGCATGGACACATTGGCCAACATGGAGGGGAGTTTCCAGGCAAAAAAAAAAAAAAAAAAAAAAAAAAAAAAAAAAAAAAAGCTCAAAAGCCTGTAGGAGCAGTTTCTTTGAGATGCAGTGTGCGTGAGCCCAAAAGCTTTTACAGGCATTTGAGCTTATATTTCAGCTTGAAGAAGCTTGTGATTTTTTGCACATTTTTATTGAGCTTCTTTGAGCATAAGCTTTTTTTTTTTTTTTTTTTTTTTTTTTAACAAACCCTCCCTTCGGCCTTGTTTGTGCATTAGAGCTTTTTGACCCTTTTTCAAGCACTTCTGGGCACTTAGGCGTCTTTTCTGCTCAAAAGCTCCTCTCAAATACGCAAGTTTGCTGGGGGGGGGGGGTTCTGCCTGTAAACTCCTGAAAACACCATAGTGTGCATTGGACACATTGGCTAACAAGGAGGAATGTTTCCAAGCAGAAAAAATGAGAGCTCAACAAAAGGCTCAAAAGCCTGTAGGGAGCAGCTGAGATGCAGTGTGCATGGGCCCTAAAAAAAAAGTCACTTTTTTTTTTTTTTTTTAATATAAAATAAGATATGTCTAAATATAACTAGAATATACTCTCTCTTTCGTTTCATCTCTAGGGTGACTATCTTTATTCTCCATGTCCCCCTTGGGTTATGTGAATGTATCCACCCTTTCCTGCTCGCCTCCAACATGGACTAAACATCTACCTGCATTGCAGACACCTCCCTCTATGGGAAATGTAGAACGTATAGAGCGGAGCAAGTGTTCCTAAAATAACAGGACTGATCGCTCTACACTAGTAGCAGTGAGGTGCATTAGAAGATTATAGGGAGCATGCACAGGACAAAAAGAAAGAAGCCTAAAAACAGTAAGACAAAAAAAAAAAAAAAAACACACACACCACACACACGGTATATTTGATATTTTAGAATAATCCATGTAAAACACATTGGATCATTGTCACTTTAACCTTAAAATATTAAGCATGTCACACTAACCCGCTCTGTGCAATTGTATAGCACAGAGGGGTCTTGAACCCACTCTTCTGGGGTCCCCCGCCGGTGCTCTCAGCTTCTCCTCTTCTTTCTGTGCCCCCACAGCAAGTGACATTCTGTGCATTAAGGTAAAAAGGCTTCAGGGTGCAGCTTCTCCTCCCCCCTCCTTTTATACTCACCTGAGCCCCATCTCGAGACAGCGATATGCATGATAGTAGCGGCTTTCCTGGGTCTCTCTCCTCATTGGCTCACACAGCAGTGGAAGCAATTGGCTCCTGCTGTTGTCAATCACAGCCAGTGAGCAAATGAGGAAGACAAAATGTCAATGCACAGGAGCGCAGCTCAGGAGTGAGCCTGTTAGAGTGCCCCCATAGCAAGAGGCTTGCTATAGGGGCACTCAGCAAGGCAGGGAGGAGGAGCCAGGACCGCTGGCAGGGGACACAAAAAAAAAAAAAAAGTGTATCAGGGCTACTCTGTGCAAAACCATTGCACAGAGCAAGAACATATTTGCTTTTTTTTGCAGCCTTCAGAATTACTTTAAAACATCTTCAAGACCAATGCAGGGACAGTAGCTCTGCATTGGACACAAGGACACAGGGGAACAGTCCACTGCCAAAGCAGAGGGTAGGGACACTTTGCCAAGGAAGCAAAGGAACAGGTTAGTAAAAGTGCTTTAACTTTTCCTTAGACTAAAGAAGCAGTTAGCCTTTTCGGTGTAGACGCAGCCATCATTGAAAGTGAGGACCTTTAGTGCTTTTGGAGTTGAGCAAAAAAAATAAATAAATAAAAGGAGATGGCATGCTCATTAGTAGCACATATTGCAATTAAAAGAATTGCTCTCACAGTGAATACAATTCCCTACATTTCTCCACAGAATTTCAGTAGCACGTCCAGCCTCACACATTACACATACGAATTTAATTTAGCAAAGCCAAAAAGCTATGATGAAAGCTAGAGCCAAAAGGGTAGGAAGTTATTCAAACCCACATTCCCACTCTGAAGTCAGATTAGCCCAACAAGAATTCTCCTGCCTTTGTGGCTGTGTGTGAGTAAAGAGATGAGCTCGGGCATATTATTTGGATATACCGTATTTATTGGCATATAGCACGCACCTTCACTTTAAGAAGGAAGATTCAGGAAAAAAAATCTTACATTTTAAATAAAGAACTGTGAAGCAAAATAAGGGTCAGTGCCCATCAATGCAGCCTCACAAGTGCCATAAATGCAGCACCCCCCTTGCCCTGAATGCAGACTCACCATTGCCATCAGTGCAGCCCGATTCATGCACATCTGCAGCCTTGGAGGAAACAGGGAGGGGGCGGGACGAGCGCCGACAGACATACAGGAGAAACTCCTGTTTTATCGGCGGCCTCCTTAATAGAAAGCCCCGCCTCCTGTGATGGACAGAACAGTCGTCCAATGATAAACGCATTGAGCCAAGGTTCACATTGCAGCGATTTGGCATGCGATTTAACATGTCAAATCGCTGCAAATCGGCAGCCATTGCCAGCATTGGCACCGTCCGAATCATTGTGATGCCGACTTTGCGGCGCCGTACCAATTCCCAAAAGTAGTTTCTGTACTACTTTTGGCAACTTCGGCATGGGATTTATTTAGACATCTGTGCAGCAACCCGCACAGATGTCTCTGAAATCGTTCCCAAAATCGGGACTGACAGGCGGGTATCAAATCGTGCGAGTTCGATTTCAATCCTGCTGTCAGTGTGAACCTGGGCTCAATGAATCCAAGCTCTGCTATCTGAGATGACATGCACTGCATTGATGCATTCACACAATTTCACAGTAACCATGAGATAAAACAAAGTTAATGAATATATCTCTAGATATAGATATAGATCTCTATCTCTAGATATAGATCTCTATCTCTCTATCTCTATATAGAGATAAAAGAGACATGTATCCTTTCCACAATACATGATGACACCACGGTAGAACTTCAGACAAGATGAAGTCCCGTCCAGAAGCCTAAATGTGTACAGGAAAATAACCTATTCATGGGGGTGAATATGAATGACTAGATGATGCAGTCCTACTTGGCCACCAGGAGATCACAGTTTTGGTATTAAAAAAAAAAAAAATTTAAAAAGTCACCATTTACTTGTTTCAGCTAGCCTTGTACAATTCATATGTTATCTTTTCCAAATGACACAAAGATCCCCCAACCTACCTAAAATTTCAAGAGGACATTATTACAGCCCAGCTCTATCTGCATGGCCACACCCCTGAATGAATTTGCTCCGATTCATTGTGAAGACTTCATGAAAGACACTTCCCAGATATCCTCCCTCTTACCCAAACAGCCCGCAACCCCCCCCCCCAAAAATGTTGTGTATGTTCAAGTAAATGAATTTGCCGTGACACCCGATACTTCTGTCCCTAAAGTCCCTCCCAGCCAGGCTTCTGTATTGGAGAGTGCTATCGGATCTATCACTACACTATTATTTCTATTAAACAAGTGCTGCACTAAATGTGAAATAACCTTAAATCTTATAAATAAATATATCAACATAGATATATGCAAGTGAAAAAAGATGATTTTTGTTTGACATAAAGTGCAAATATATATGTGCAAAAAATCCACATATGTAACTGTAAATATGAAACTGTAAATATGAAACCGCAAAATGTGCAAAAAGAAAGTCTAAGTCAGGAGAGCTGGAGTCCATTCCAATTAGGATCATAAAGAACCACAGATGTCCATTAAAGGAGTCATGTCACACATGCACCCACCACCCAGGAAAGAGAATAAATACAGACATATCATCATTACATCTCCAAAAGGTGAAAAAGCGCATTGGGTCTGCTGGAGTCTTTTCCTTGTCATTGCGAGTTTGAAGGTTTTGGTGATCACCTTTTAGAGATGTTATGATGATATGCCTGTCACTTCAGAGATGATGCAACCTTTTAAATAAACCTCATACGAGACGGTTTCACACTATGTGGAGGTCTTTTGTTTCTACTAGAATCGGATCTTCATGACCTGGTTTGTCGGAGAGATATGGTGTCTGATTCTTGAGGATTATGCCTGTGACCATCACCAATATTTTATCTCTATGCCTCTTTGACTCAGTGCTGCTGGCAACTGGGTCCAATTCCTTTGGTAAAAGTATTTATTCTTTCTCCTGGGTGATAGATAGATAGATAGATAGATAGATAGATAGATAGATAGATAGATAGATAGATAGAGAGAGAGAGAGAGAGAGAGAGAGAGAGAGAGATCATCGGGAACACAGAATGTCTCTCTTCCTCGAGTGTACCCTTTCCCCCACACAGTTAGAAAAACACCCGCAGGGAACACATTTCTACAGTGACCAGTGCATTATTTTTTTTTTTTTTTTTTTAGCACTGATCACTATATTGGTGTCACAGGTTCCCAAAAAGTGTTAGATTTGTCCACCACAATGTCGCAGTTCCGCTAAAATCGCTGATCGCCATCTGTAAAAAAAAAATGCATTTTTCTTTGTTTCTGTTATAAAATTTTGCAAATTAGTAATTTTTTCTTCATAAATTTTGGCCAAAATTTATACCGCTACATATCTTTGGTAAAAATAACCCAAATCGGTGTATATTATTTGGTCTTTGTGAAAGTTATAGAGTCCACAAGCTACGGTGCCAATCTCTGAAAATTGATCACACCTGAAGTACTGATGGCCTATCTCATTTCTTGAGACCCTAACATGCCAGAAAAGTACAAATGACCCCTTTTTGGAAAGAAGACATTACAAAGGTATTTAGAAAGATGCATGATGAGTTTTTTGAAGTTGTCATTTTTTCCCACAATTCTTTGCAAAATCAAGATTTTTTTTTTTTTGCACAAAATTGTCATATTAGCAGGTTATTTCTCACACACAGCATATGCATACCACAAATTACACCCGAGTATGGCGATACCACATGTGTGAGACTTTTACACAGCGTGGCCACATACAGAGGCCCAACATGCACAGAGCACATTCAGGCGTTCTGGAGCACCCAGGCCAATTCTGACATTTCTCTCCTATATGTAAAAATCATAATTTATTTATTTGCTAGAAAATTACATAGAACTCCAAAACATTATAGTTTTTTTTTTAGCAAAGACCCTAGAGAATACAATGACGGTCGTTGCAACTTTTTATCTCGCACGGTATTTGCGCAGCAATTTGTCGAACGCTTTTTTTTTTTTATATATAAACGGTTTTGTGATTAAAAAAAAAAAGTAAAGTTAGCCCAATATTTTTGCATAATGTGAAAGATGAAGTTATGCCGAGTAAATAGATACCTAACATGTCACCCTTCAAAATTGCACACCCTCGTGAAATGGCGCCAAACTTCGCTACTTAAAAAACCCCATAGGAGACGCTTTAAAATTTTTCTACTGCTTAAATGTTGTGAGTTACAGGGGAGGTTTAGGGCCAAAATTATTGCTCTTGCTCTACCGATCGCAGCGATACCTCACATGTGTGGTTTGAACACCATTTTCATATGTGGGCGGGACTTACGTATGCGTTCGCTTCTGCATGCGAGCACATGGGGACAAAAAACATTTTTTTTTTTTATTATTGTTCATTTTGCTTTATTTTAGTTTGACGCTTTTTTCAAAATATAAATATTTTGATCATTTTTATTCTAATTCATTATAATGTTTATTATAATGTAAACATCCCTTGTAATAGGAATATGGCATGACAGGTCCTCTTTACAGTGAGATATGGGGTCCATAAGACCCCACATCTCACCTCTAGGCTGGGAAGCCTGAAATAAAAAGAAAAAAAAGAAAAAACAATCCTGGCTTCGATCGTAGCGGTGAGTCGGTAGAAGCACCTGAGGGTGGCGGGAGGGGGGCGCACCCTCTCGCCTCCCGTAAGAACGATCAAGCAGCGGAACAGCCGCTATGATCGTTTTCATGGTGAAGGGAATCGCCGGCTGAAAAAGCTGATATCTGAATGATGCCTGTAGCTGCACCCATCATTCAGATATCCCTGCACAAAGTCAAGGATGTCGTATGACGGCCGGCGGGCAGGAAGTGGTTAAAACACTTTTTTTTTTAACACAAAGTTGTCCATTTATACAATATTTCTAACACATAGCATGTACATACCAAAAATGACACCCCAAAATAGATTTTCCTACTCCTCCTGAGTATGGTGATACCACACGTGTGAGACTTCCACAGCCTGGCCACATACAGAGGCAGGGTATGGCAGAGTATTGCACAGGAAATTGCAGAGTATTGCACAGGGAATTGCAGAGCATGGGGGGGGGTGGCTGAGCATGGAGGGGTGGATGTGACTGCACATGTCACTGAGCAGCGCTGTGAGCAATACACATCCAGCCCACAGCGCTGCTCCCATCCGATCCCTCCCCCTCTGTACCGATCAGTACAGAGCGGGGGAGAGAGGAACCAGCGTCATGACATGACACCGGTTTGTTTACATGTGATCGCTCCGTCATTTGACGGAGCAATCACATGGTAAACGGCCGCGATCAGCGGACGCTTACCGTGATCCGTGATGCGCCGGGTCCAGAGCACCCGGCGGTCACAGATGTTCCCGTGTGCTCGCCCCAGGGGGCACGCGGGAGCTGTTTCCTGGGATCACGTCATATGACGTGATCCCAGAGTTATCCAACCACCCTGCAGCCGTCATTTGGCTATGGGCCGGTTGGCAACTGGTTAATGAAGAAAATCGATTTTTTTTTTTTTTTTTTTTTTTTTTAAATATGATTGAGAATGTTTTATAGCAAAAGGTTCAAAATTGTCTATCTTTTTTATTGAAAAAGGCAAAAATTCAAGTTAGACTTACCGGTAACTTGTTTTCCTTGAGTCTTTCAGGACAGCACTTGAGAGAGTGACTCCTCCCCTTGCAAACAGGAAACACCTCTTCCACCAAAACTTTAAAAAGGAGGCTCCTTTCCACACATTGTCAGTAGTAGTAGTAGTAGAGAACCTCCGTCCCCAAACTGGAACACATAATCGAGATATGATTAGTCACAGTGTGTGTGTGTGTGTATGTGTGTATGTTATATATATATATATATATATATATATATATATATATATATATATATATATATATATATATATATATATATATATATATATATATATATATATATATATATATATACATACATACACACACATATATATATACATACATACATACACACACATACAATATAGGGCGGGATGCTGCTGTCCTGAAAGACTCAAGGAAAACAAGTTACCGGTAAGTCTAACTTGAATTTTCCCTTATCGTCTTTCAGGACAGCACTTGAGAGGATAATAGAGACTTACCCCCCTAGGGAGGGACCACAGCCTGCAGAACCTTTCTGCCAAAAGCCTGATCCCCTGCTGATAGGAGATCCAGTCTGTAATGACGGACAAACGTTAAGTAGCTTGACCACGTAGTCGCCTTACAAATCTGATCTGGGGTGGCACCAGCTCTTTCTGCCCATGTAGTGGCCTGGGCTCTCGTTGAATGAGCCCTAATTCCCAGCGGAAGATAAACCCATTTGAGAATTAGGCTACAGAAATAGCGGTCTTAAGCCATCTAGCCAATGATGTTTTTGATGCTTGTTGGCCTTTTTTGTTTCCAGAAAAAAGAACAAATAAATGAATCTGAAACTCTAAAGGGCCGGTTCACACAGGGGCGACTTGTCAGGCGACCTAGTCGCCTGACAAGTCGCCTCCCGTTCTGTGCTACGGAACCGTTCTAATAGGAGCGACGCAAGTCGCTCCGACTTAGAAAAAGGATCCTGTACTACTTTGGGGGCGACTTGCATAGACTTCTATACAGAAGTCGTCTTGCAAGTCGCCCCGGCAGTCGTGTGCAGGTCGCCTCGGTGAGGCGACCTGCAAGTCGTGCCGCGTCTAGTGTGAACCGGCACTAAACCCTCCTGTTACTTCCAAATAATGTAACAGGCTACATCTTACGTCTAAATTGTGAAACTGCTCTTCCTTTGCACCCGAAGGGTTAGTACAAAAGGTTGGTAGAGTAATCTCCTGAGACCTATTACTAAAGCTTGCCACTTTTGGCAAAAACCCCGGATCTACTTTAAAGGACAACTCTATCAGGAAAAACTGACAAAAAAGGCTCTTTTACTGATAGGGCGTGAAGTTCACGAATCCTTCTTGCTGAAGTAATTGCGACCAGAAAAATAGTCTTCAAAGTTAAATTCTTCAGGGATATGGCCTGTAAAGGCTCAAATGGTTCTTTTGCCAGAGCTTGCAGAACCACCGAGAGATCCCAATTTGGGAAATGCCTCACCGGGACCGGTCTAGACCTGGAAAGTGCTTTGTAAAATCTCATGATCAGAGTTTCTGAAGATAAGGATCTCTCCAGAAAAACTCCCAAGGCGGCCACCTGCACCTTAAGAGTGCTGACCGCCAGATTCTTGTCTGCACCTTTTTGCAAAAATTCCAGCACTGAAATTAGGTCTTTAACCTCCCTATGTTCTGAATGACAGAAAGAAACAGACTTTCCACACTTTGGCGTAAATATCCCTTGTTACCTTTTTCCTACTGGAAAGCAACGTAGTAGTTAAACGTTCTGAAAAGCCTTTGCTTCTCATTAACTGCTCCTCAGATACCAGGCAGTGAGCTTTAACCTGCCTACCTCTGGATGAAGCACTGGCCCCTGAATCAACAGATCCTGACTGAGCAGGAGATGCCAACATGGTTTGATTGCCAACTGAAGAATCGTGGAAAACCAAGCTCTCTTTGGCCAATATGGAGTAATCAAAATTATTGATACTCTCGCTTTCAGTATTTTCCTCAACACTAGAGGGATTAACCGGAATGGAGGAAAAGCATACCCTAGGTGAAAATCACACGGATGTGCCAGAGCATCTATCCCCTGAGAGCAAATGTGTCTCTGAAGGGAGAAAAAATTCGGGAGCTGCATGTTTTGCTTTGAAGCAAACCCTGGTGATTAATGCAAACACCTTCCTGTTCAGACTCCACTCTGATTGCTGAACTTTCTGTCGGCTCAGGTAATCCGCTACTTCGTTCAATGTGCCTTTTAGATGGACTGCGGATAGAGATAGTAAGTGGTTCTCCGCCCACTCCAGAATCTCTACTGACAGTAAGTGAAGAGCCCTGCTTCTTGTGCCTCCCTGTTTGTTCAGGTAGGCTATGGCAGTGGCATTGTCCAACAAAATCTGGACATGGCAACCTATGAGGTTTTGAGAGAAGAAAGCTAATGCTAGGGCAACTGCCTTCAGCTCTCTCCAATTTGAGGATTTTTGGGCCTCGAACTGGGACCATGTTCCCTGCGCTAAGGCCTGACCCATGTGGGCCCCCCATCCCTGCAAACTGGCGTCTGTTGTGACCACTTTCCCGGTCGGAAAAGACCAAAGAAGACCTCTTTGCAGTACCACCTGACTTTTCCACCACCAAAGTGAACGTTTGATTCTGGTGGGGATCTTTACTTTTGTATCCAAACTCTCTGTCCTGTGGTTCCATGTCCTTAGAAGGAACCTCTGGAGAGTCCTGAAATGCAGCCTTGCCCATTGGATGGCTGGCATTGAAGAGGTTAATATCCCCAGAGCCGACATAACCTTTCGGACTGAAATCAGTTGATTTGTTTGTAGTGCCGTTATTACCCTTTGGACCTTGATCTTTTTCTCTTCTGGGAGAAAAATCTTTTGCTCCACTGAATCTATCAAGTAACCCAGAAACAGTACTTGCTGAGCTGGGATGAAATTTGATTTTTGAACATTCACTATCCACCCTAGTGACTCCAAATGACTGCGGGATTTGTTCAAATCCTCCTGCAACTTTTCCCTGGATGGGGCAAAAAAAAGAGGAGGTCGTCCAGATATGGAATTACCGCAATCCCCTGGAGTCGAAGAGGAGCAAGAGCTTCCGCTATTATCTTCGTAAAAATACGAGGCGCTAACGACAGGCCGAAGGGAAGGGCCCTGAACTGAAGATGTATAACCTCCTTGCCCATATTCACCGCAAACCTCAGGAACTTCTGGGACTGAGGTGCTACAGGAATATGAAGATAAGCATCCCTCAGATCGATTGATGCCATAAAACAATCTTTTGTCAGAATGTTTGACAGTGAAAATTGAGTCCATACAAAACTTTTTGTATAGGACTGACTTGTTCAGGGGTTTTAGGTTGAGGATAAGACGGAAGTTTCCGGATGGTTTTCTTATCAGAAAGATGTGTGAATAGAAACCCTGACCCTGATCCTCTGGGGATACTGGTATCACTACCCTCTGGTGCCTCAGATCCTTTAAAAGGTTCTTCATGGCCAGAGCCTTTGTTAGATCCCTTGGTAGGTTTGTTACAAAGAATCTTTCTGGCGGGCGATCCGAAAACTCTATCCTGTAACCTTGGGACAGCAGGTCCAAAATATATAGACTTTTTGTCATGCTGGCCCAAAGGGGAAGGAAACTTTGAAGCCTTCCCCCCACTGGTACGCACAAGTCATTGTGCTTTACCGGAGGCTGCAGGAGGATGGAAAAGGACATTTCCTTTGCCTTTACCCTTCTGCGATGCCCAATTTTTTCTTTTCTCCTGGGGTTTGGTTTGTTCTTGAGCCCTTTGGGAACGAAAAAAACGTTTAACTGGCTGCTTTTTCTTTTTGATGGGAAAAGACTTCTTTTTATCAGCTGTTCTATCTAGAACCGCATCTAAGTCAGGTCCAAAAAGCAAGTCACCCAGGAACGGTATCCCACACAGCTTGTTTTTGAATGCCGCGTCCCCCGGCCAAGTTTTCAACCACAGAGCCCTTCTGGCTGAGTTGGCTAGGGCAGCAGATCTAGCTGTCATTTTAACTGATTCCGCTGATGCATCAGATATAAATGCGACAGCGGCAGACAGAGTTGAAAATGAATCCAAAATTTCTTGTTTTGGTGAGTCTGCTGAGATATGGGCCTTAAGTTGCTCTAACCAGAACTCCATATTTCTGGATACCACTGTAGTTGCCATAGTAGGTTTAAGATTTCCCATGATGGATTGCCAAGCCCTTTTTAGTAGCTGGTCCATCCTTTTATCCATGGGATCTCTGAACACCCCCATGTCCTCGAATGCCAAATCTGTAGACATCGTCGAGACTTGGAAAAACGCGGCATCTAGTTTGGGATTTTTGTTCCAAACCGCCGCTGGATCTTCATCAAAAGGAAAACGCCTTTTTAAGGCTTTGGGAAAGAAAGGCTCTCTCTGGCTCTGTCCACTCTTTAATAGTTTCAGAGATAACAGAGTGTACTGGGAAATTGCGATTTTTGTGTTCGCTAAGCCCTGCATACATTTTATCATGCAGAGATAACTCCTTTCTTTCCTCCTCCAGACCCAGTGTGGTATAGATTGCTTTTAACAGGCCATCTACCTGCTCTAAAGACAAGTTAAATTTTGAAGGTAAATTTTCTCCTTCCTCCCCCTCATCAGAATCCTCAGATTGAGAGGGGGAATGTCCCTCTGGGGTAGGAGATGCCTCAGTCTCCACCGCCGGGACTATAAGTGAGCCGAGAGGACTGTGAGGTAGTAGGCTGACTCAGGGATGGGTTTGCTAGCGAAGAGCGAAATGATTGGATAGTCACATCAAGTTCTTTTTTAACAGATGCAATCAAGTCGCTGCAAGCGGAAGAAGCTTCTTCTTTAACTAGCAAATCAATACAAGCTTGACATAACGTCTTCTTCCATCCTTCAAGTAGCTTGGATTTACATGAAGGGCATTTTCTTTTTGCCACTGGATCAGAGCTCTTGGCCTGCCATGAGACAAAAGAAGAAACCATCCCAGTGAGACAACCTGTCCTATTCCCAAGGATGCTCACCACAGGTCCACAGTAAGAACTAAACTGCCTTATGTGCCCAGAGGGAGAGGGAGAGGGAGAGAGAAAGAGAGAGAAAGAGAAAGAGAGAAAGAGAGAAAGAGAGAAAGAGAGAAAGAGAGAAAGAGAGAAAGAGAGAAAGAGAGAAAGAGAGAAAGAGAGAAAGAGAGAAAGAGAGAAAGAGAGAAAGAAAGAGAGAGATCTGCCTATGTAAACAGGGCAGACCTTCCTTCTGTCAGTGAGGAAGAGACATGTGAGATTCCTGCTCATCGGGAACACAGAATGTCTCTCTTCCTTGAGTGTACCCTTTCCCCCACACAGTTAGAAAACACCCGCAGGGAACACATTTCTACAGTGACCAGTGAGAGTGAGAGAGAGACCCCACAGTAGAAGGAGGACAGTATACAACTGCCCCTTACCTGGGCCTTGCTGGTGCCTGTGCCACTTGCTGCCGCCATCGATACCATCAAGGAGCGCTTGCTGTGTTTGTGGCTAAAACGCCGGTTCCGGACTCCAATAGCGCCAGTGCGCCGGACCGGAACCGCTAAAATAAGCACCAGCCCCATTCCTTCCCTTTCCCTCTGCGATTTCCGGCGGAAATGACGCCGCACGCCTGTTCCGTGGGCGCCGCCCCCTTTCCGGATGCCTCACTTCCGGCGGATGGAGCCCCGCTGCCATCCCCAAGATGGCGACGGTGTTGTAAGCAACAGGCGGTGGACCTGAGAAAAAAAGCATAGTAAATGGCCACCGCCTGTCCTGCCGCCGCCCAGGACAGTCAGACTCACCCTGAGAACAAATGAAGAGGGAAAGGGAGTCCAGCCAGCAGCACCTAACCTCAGCTGTGGAATGGGAGGAACAGCTCTCATGAGGTAAAAAGCATTTTGGTGAAAAAATACAGGAAACCTGAGCTCCCAGGACAGCACCTGAGAGCCCTGACTTCCCCACGAAGTGTTCCCTCCGGAGGAAACACAAAAACTGACAATGTGTGGAAAGGAGCCTCCTTTTAAAGTTTGGTGGAAGAGGTGTTTCCTGTTTGCAAGGGGAAGAGTCACTCTCTCTCAAGTGCTGTCCTGAAAGACGATAAGGGAAATAATTTTAACAAACATGTACAGGGTGGTATACATTCCATTTATCCTTGATTTTACAATGTTTGTCATAACATTTACCATTCTCATAAGGTGTCAACCTTTATAGCATGTGAAATATACTTTTTTTATGCTAATGACTAAATTTAACTTCTCGTTCGGTCTTACGCGATCTCTCAGTATGGTGGCATTAGAGCTGCACAATTAATCGTTAAAAAATTGTGATATCTATTCAACCCCCCCCCCCCCCCGACAATCTCTATTGCAGAGTTTGCTGATTCTTTCATATAACAAGTGGAGTTACTTATCTGCTCACTCAGCTGTCAAAAGAAAACATTTGGCCAGTCTGCCAAGTTTTTAACATGAAACATTGTAACTAATGCAGGCCATACACGGTCGAATTTCAAACGAATTTTCTTTTCAAAATCAGAATGTTCGTTTTTTTTGTGATCCGATGATGCCATCATTGATTTTCAAAATTCGGCCGACCAAGCCTTCAATTTCACCGCATGTTGCTACAGAAAAGAATTTGTGGCCGGGAATCTTCTTTTCTCTCCGTAAATTTTCTTTTCTTATTACATTTCTCGCACGATTCTCCCATCATGGATTAGAAAATCGTTTCGTTTTTCTAAAAATTTCCAACATGATCGATTCCTAAAATTTGATTGCGCGCGAAAATCGGCCGTTGTTGCAGCCCACTAATGGTGTGAAATTCATACGAAAATTCTTTTACGATTTTCGAAAGCATATTCTTACTAAATTCGAACCGCGTATGGCCGGCATAACTCTTCCTTCTTAGATCAAAAGGATAAACTTCTGTGTGAAAAAAAAAAAAAATCCAGACAGTCTGCCAAGTTTTTCAAGTGTAAATGCAGGAAGTTTAACCACCTAAAGTCTAAATCTTTTTCTGACACTTAAGTTGAAATCAATATTTTTTGCTAGAAAATTACTTGGAACCCCCAAACATATATATTTTAGCAGAGACCCTAGGTAATAAAATGTCAATTGCTGCAATATTTTATGTCACACTGTATTTGCCCAGCGGTCTTTCAAATGCAATTTTTTTGGAAAAAATACCCTTCAATGAATTAAAAAAAAAAAAAAAAAAAAAACCACAGTAAAAGTTAGCCTAATGTTTTTTGTTTTAATGTGAAAGATGATGTTACACCGCGAGAATTGTGATCTATCTTCTAAGCAAAAAAATCGCGATTCTCATTTTAGCCAGAATCGTGCAGCTCTAGGTCGCATCAACCGGACGTGTTTAGTTTGCATATCCCTTTTGATTTTGTTTTCATTTCAATTCAGTAGAAAGATTCAATGGTTGTGTATATGATTTAAGGTAACTTTAGAAACTTTAGCAACACAACATCATAATAAAAAGTAAAGAAAAAAAATAAAATAGAAGTAGGAATAGAAATCAGTCACTCTATGTAACTTGTTGATGTTCCCAGTATGATCAGGTTATGTTAAATTTGCTCGCTTTGAGTACCAGTCGTACCATGGTGCCCACAATTTGGATACTTTCATATTTCCCCATTGTTGAGGACTCGGAGTGTAGAACATCATATGTTCCATGAGTGTGAATGGTGGTTAGTATTACTGAAAGCGTTGGAGCCTGTGTCTTTCCAGTGTCTGAGAATTGTTAATCTAGTGGCTAGCATGATGTGGGATATTACAGTTCTGTGGGAAGGTGGTATGGAATCTAGTTGTAGTGAGAGTATGGCCATATCTGGTTGGTTTAATGGTTGGTATGGCTGTGTAATATTGAGCATGATGGTTTCGATCTGGGACCACAGCGCTTAAAGTTTAGGGCAGCTCCAAAGAATATGTATTAACCACTTCAGCCCTGGAAGAATGTACCCCCTTCCTGACCAGAGCACTTTTTGCGATTCAACACTGCATCGCTTTAACTGACAATTGCGCTGTCGTGCGACGTTGTACCCAAACAAAATTGATGTCCTTTTTTCCCACAAATAGAGCTTTCTTTTGGTGGTATTTGATCACCTTTTTTTTTTCAAAAACACCACACAATATTTTGTACTTTTTGCTATAATAAATATCCCCATTTAAAAAAAAAAAAAAAAAAGCCAATTTTTTCTCAGTTTAGGCAAATATGTATTCTACATTTTTTTTTCCCAAAAATATCGCAATAAGTGTATATTGATAGGATTGCGCAAAAGATATATCGTCTACAAAATAGGGGATAGATTTATAGTATTATGGCGGACACATCGGACAATTTTGACACATTTTTGGGACCACTGGCATTAATATAGCGATCAATGCTATACAAATGCATTGATTACTGTAAAAATGTTACTGGCAGTGAAGGGGTTAACACTAGGGGGCGATCTAGGGGTTAACTGTGTTCCCTGGGAGGTGATTCTAACTAAAAGGGGGAGGGGACTGACTAGAGGAAGTGATGGATCATGGTTCCTAGCTAATAGGAACACACAATCTGTCACTCCTCTCATAACAGAACAGGGAAGAAGTGTGTGTTTACATACACTCATCCCTGTTCTGTGTCTCCTGCTCACGATCACTCGTGGCCGACGGTCATCGCGACCGTCGTCCACGAGCCTCGGCACCCCCACTGTACAGTAGGCGTGCGCCTGCTATCCCGAACGCACAAGCCCATGTTTAGCTACGACGACTCGCGCAAGGGAGCCAACCTGCCGTAGTACAGATTGGTGATCTTCGCGCATAAGAATCTAATCACACATATGGCAATGTGGCAAATAAAATAACTTATATCCTGATAATCATGCGAGTGAAATAAAAATAAATATCACAATGACAGTGTAAATGAAACAAGGTATAAAGTGCTTAAAGTCTGTATGTGAAGATAAAGTTCATAAAGTGGACAAGAGGGTGGCTCTATCCTGGCCGTGCACCTTCATAAAGTGACTGTGTGTGGAATAAATGAAAATTGGCCAAAGTTCATGCAGGTCCTTTTGAAAAATATCCAGATAACATAAGGCTCTCAGAACTCTCACCTTAGCAAAAATTTAAACAGGCATCAATAGATATTAGGGCTGAAACGATTAATCGATATTATCGATAATAATCGATAATGAAAATCGTTGTCAACGATTTTCATTATCGATTAGTTGGTCCGCACCTTCCTTCTGTCTGTCCGTTTTAAATCCTCCCTCCCTGTGTCCTCGGCGCTGCCATTTGTGACCAGGCACGTCTGCGCCACCGCACGTCCACAGCGCGCCTCTCCTCCTCCTTGCTGACGTCACCCCCCCCTGATCTTCTCAGCCCCGCCCGCTGCCTCGAGGGAACAGAAAAAAAATCCTCCCTCCTGTGTCCTCGGCGCCGCCCTTTGTGACCAGGCACGTCCGCGGCGCACCTCTCCCTCTCCTCCTCTTTGCAGACGTCATCCCCACTGATCTCAGCCCTGCCCGCTGCCTCGAGGGAACAGAGAGGCGAGGGCAAGAAGCGAGGAGAGCCGAGCTGCTCATTCATAGTGAAAGGTAGCAGCTAATAACACAGTAAAAACAGCACATTTTTATGACCGGGCCCCATCCTAACAGTATTACTGGGGAGGGAGGGGGGGGGGGAATGCCCCATCATTGGTGTTCCTGGGAGGGAGGGGAATAGACATAGTGCCCCATTGGTGTTCCTGGGAGGGGGGGGGGGGGGGAATAGTGCCCCATTGGTGTTCCTGGGGGGGGGGGGGAAATAGTGCCCCATTGGTGTTCCTGGGGGGGGGGGGGAAATAGTGCCCCATTGGTGTTCCTGGGGGGGGGGGGAAATAGTGCCCCATTGGTGTTCCTGGGGGGGGGGGGGGGGGAAATAGTGCCCCATTGGTGTTCCTGGGGGGGGGAAATAGTGCCCCATTGGTGTTCCTGGGGGGGGGGAAATAGTGCCCCATTGGTGTTCCTGGGAGGGGGGGGATAATTCCCCATCATTGGTGTTCCGGGGGGTGGCTGCCTGGAGTAGTAGTTCCCCATCATTGGTTTTCCTGGGTGGGAGGAGAATAGACATAGTGCCCCATTGGTGTTCCTGGGAGGGGGGGGTAGTGCCCCATTGGTGTTCCTGGGAGGGGGGGGTAGTGCCCCATTGGTGTTCCTGGGAGGGGGGGGGGGGAATAGTGCCCCGTCATTGGTGTTCCTGGGAGGAATAGCGCCCCGTCATTGGTGACCCCGGGAGGAATAGCGCCCCGTCATTGGTGACCCCGGGAGGAATAGCGCCCCGTCATTGGTGTCCCCGGGAGGAATAGCGCCCCGTCATTGGTGTCCCCGGGAGGAATAGCGCCCCGTCATTGGTGTCCCCGGGAGGAATAGCGCCCCGTCATTGGTGTCCCCGGGAGGAATAGCGCCCCGTCATTGGTGTCCCCGGGAGGAATAGCGCCCCGTCATTGGTGTCCCCGGGAGGAATAGCGCCCCGTCATTGGTGTCCCCGGGAGGAATAGCGCCCCGTCATTGGTGTCCCCGGGAGGAATAGCGCCCCGTCATTGGTGTCCCCGGGAGGAATAGCGCCCCGTCATTGGTGTCCCCGGGAGGAATAGCGCCCCGTCATTGGTGTCCCCGGGAGGAATAGCGCCCCGTCATTGGTGTCCCCGGGAGGAATAGCGCCCCGTCATTGGTGTCCCCGGGAGGAATAGCGCCCCGTCATTGGTGTCCCCGGGAGGAATAGCGCCCCGTCATTGGTGTCCCCGGGAGGAATAGCGCCCCGTCATTGGTGTCCCCGGGAGGAATAGCGCCCCGTCATTGGTGTCCCCGGGAGGAATAGCGCCCCGTCATTGGTGTCCCCGGGAGGAATAGCGCCCCGTCATTGGTGTCCCCGGGAGGAATAGCGCCCCGTCATTGGTGTCCCCGGGAGGAATAGCGCCCCGTCATTGGTGTCCCCGGGAGGAATAGCGCCCCGTCATTGGTGTCCCCGGGAGGAATAGCGCCCCGTCATTGGTGTCCCCGGGAGGAATAGCGCCCCGTCATTGGTGTCCCCGGGAGGAATAGCGCCCCGTCATTGGTGTCCCCGGGAGGAATAGCGCCCCGTCATTGGTGTCCCCGGGAGGAATAGCGCCCCGTCATTGGTGTCCCCGGGAGGAATAGCGCCCCGTCATTGGTGTCCCCGGGAGGAATAGCGCCCCGTCATTGGTGTCCCCGGGAGGAATAGCGCCCCGTCATTGGTGTCCCCGGGAGGAATAGCGCCCCGTCATTGGTGTCCCCGGGAGGAATAGCGCCCCGTCATTGGTGTCCCCGGGAGGAATAGCGCCCCGTCATTGGTGTCCCCGGGAGGAATAGCGCCCCGTCATTGGTGTCCCCGGGAGGAATAGCGCCCCGTCATTGGTGTCCCCGGGAGGAATAGCGCCCCGTCATTGGTGTCCCCGGGAGGAATAGCGCCCCGTCATTGGTGTCCCCGGGAGGAATAGCGCCCCGTCATTGGTGTCCCCGGGAGGAATAGCGCCCCGTCATTGGTGTCCCCGGGAGGAATAGCGCCCCGTCATTGGTGTCCCCGGGAGGAATAGCGCCCCGTCATTGGTGTCCCCGGGAGGAATAGCGCCCCGTCATTGGTGTCCCCGGGAGGAATAGCGCCCCGTCATTGGTGTCCCCGGGAGGAATAGCGCCCCGTCATTGGTGTCCCCGGGAGGAATAGCGCCCCGTCATTGGTGTCCCCGGGAGGAATAGCGCCCCGTCATTGGTGTCCCCGGGAGGAATAGCGCCCCGTCATTGGTGTCCCCGGGAGGAATAGCGCCCCGTCATTGGTGTCCCCGGGAGGAATAGCGCCCCGTCATTGGTGTCCCCGGGAGGAATAGCGCCCCGTCATTGGTGTCCCCGGGAGGAATAGCGCCCCGTCATTGGTGTCCCCGGGAGGAATAGCGCCCCGTCATTGGTGTCCCCGGGAGGAATAGCGCCCCGTCATTGGTGTCCCCGGGAGGAATAGCGCCCCGTCATTGGTGTCCCCGGGAGGAATAGAAAAAAATGGCACATTACGATTTGTTTTATGATTTTATCCGATTAATCGAAAAAATAATCGGCCGATTAATCGATTATGAAAATAATCGTTAGTTGCAGCCCTAATAGATATCTCTTGTATATTTCATCACAGTTATGCCCAAAGGTCCTCATCTATTCGTTCCTTTCCTCTCCACTCTTCATGCAATGCATTTGCCTGTAAACATGCGTACCCCCAAGGCACGCAGAAGATGGTCAGAGACTCTCCATGGCCTCATCGCCCATCACATCAGGGTTCTCCTCAGCAGAGGGCGGGCAGTATTGCAGGAGTAAAAATATGAGCAGGTGGGTATCTGCACTACCATCTGAGAATTGATGTTGTTGAGAAGGAAGTACAGTTCTTAGTCTTTTAACAGAAAGTCCAAGTCAGCTGCAATCAGCATGTGGCCTGGAGCATGACCAAAAAAAGAAACCTTGTTTCATTTACACTGTCATTGTGATATTTATTTTTATTTCACTCACATGATTATCATGATATAAGTTATTTTATTTGCTTCATTGCCATATGTGTGATTAGATTCTTATGCGCGAGATCACCAATCTTTACATTGTCATTGAAGTGTAGTGTGAACACTTTTAGATTTTGTGGATGTCTTTGTAGACATCACAACACATATATATTTTTATTTTTAAAATTTTTGTATAATTTTTTATATTTTACCATTTTTTTATTGTCGCATTTTGCTTTTTGTCATATTGCTTTACTATTACTCATTTTAGCACGAAGGACACTTCCACTTTCAACCGGCCGTAGTATAACTGCGGCGGCTGGTCAGGAAGCAGTTAGGGTGCCATACATTCTCCAACAGCTTGGGGAGGCATTGCGGTATAACTTTGAAATGCGACTAGGTGTCAGGTACCATCTAAGGAAAATTTTTTGATGTATTTACCACGATTTGCGCTTTTGGTAGAGGTATAGATAAGTTTTAATGTTTTTTTTCATACTGTTCAGATGAGTAATCCAGTCCTAATTTTTTCCCATGCTATCATGGACTGAGATTTGATACAAATGTTCTTCTCTTGAAGACCCGAGTATAAAAATTCAATATTTCTTTAGATAAGCTTGGAGTTTGTATGTAGTAACGGGTTATCTTTACGGGTAGTAAGTAAATGGGGGTTTTTTAACCACTTCAGCCCCGGACCATTTGGCAGCTCAATGACCAGAGGACTTTACAATTTGGCACTGCACTGCTTTAACTGGTAATTGCGCGGTCATGCAATGTTGTACCCAAACGAAATTTGCGTCCTTTTTTTCCCACAAATAGAGCTTTATTTTGATGGTATTTGATTGCCTCTGCGATTTTTAAATTTTTGCGATAAATGGAAAAAGACTGAAAATTTTGAAAAAAAAAAAAAAAAATAAGATATTTTCTACTTTTTGTTATTAGAAAAATCCAATAAACTCAATTTTAGTCATACATTTAGGCCAAAATGTATTCAGCCACGTCTTTGGTAAAAAAAAAATGTCAATAAGCGTATATTTATTGGTTTGCGGAAAAGTTATAGCGTCTACAAACTAGGGTACATTTTCTGGAATTTACACTGCTTTTAGTTTATGACTGCCTATCTCATTTCTTGAGGTGCTAAAATGGCAGGGCAGTACAACCCCCCCCCCCCCAATGACCCTATTTTGGAAAGTAGACACCCCAAGGAAATTGCTAAGGGGCATGTTGAGCCCATTGAATATTTAATTTTTTTGCCCCAAGTGATTGAATAATGACAAAAATATATATATATATATATATATATATATATATATATATATATATATATATATATATATATATATATATATATATATATATATATACACATATACATATATATTTTTTTTTAAAAAGTGGTTACCAAATGATATATTGCTCACACGTGCCATGGTTATATGTGGAATTGCACCCCAAAATACATTTTGCTGCTTCTCCCGAGTACGTGTGGGAATTTTTTGGAGCCTAAGCCGCGTACGGGGCCCCGAAAACCAAGCACCACCTTCAGGATTTTGCAGCTCTTATTTGTTTTTGTAAATGAAGAAAGAAAAGAATTTTTTTTTTTTTTTTCTTTTTTCAGTTTTCAAAACTTTGTGACAAAAGCGAGGTCTGCAAAATACTCATCATACCTCTCAGCAAATAGCTTGAGGTGTCTGCTTTCCAAAATGGTCATTTGGGGGGGTTTTGTGCCATCTGGGCATTCCATGGCCTCCGAAACTGTGATAGGCAGTGAAGAGTGAAATAAAAAAATTCAGATCCTTAGAAAGCCTGAAGGCGGTGCTTGGTTTTCGGGGTTCCGTACGCGGCTAGGCTCCCAAAAAGTCCCACACATGTAGTATCCCCATACTCAGGAGAAGCAACAGAATGTATTAGGGTGTAATTTCACATATGCCCATGGCATGTTTGAGCAATATATCATTTAGTGACAACTTTGTGCCAGTTGTCTTTTTCCCACAACTTGTGTCACAATATAAAATATTCCATGGACTCGACCATGCCTCTCAGTAAATAGCTTGGGATGTCTATATTCCAAAATGGGGTCATTTGGGGGGTTTTGAACTGTCCTGGCATTTTATGCACAACATTTAGAAGCTTATGTCACACATCACCCACTCTTCTAACCACTTGAAGACAAAGCCCTTTCTGACACTTTGTTTACATGAAAAAATCATTTTGTTTTTGCAAGAAAATTACTTTGAACCCCCAAACATTATATATTTTTTTAAAGCAAAGGCCCTACAGATTAAAATGGTGGGCGTTTCATTTTTATTTATTTTTTTTTCCACACAGTATTTGCGCAGCGATTTTTCAAACGCATTTTTTTTGGGGAAAAAAAAAAAAAAAAACACCTTTTAATTTTAATGCACTAAAACACACTATATTGCCCAAATGTTTGATGAAAAAAAAAAAAAAAAAGGATGATCTTAGGCCGAGTACATGAATACCAAACACGACATGCTTTAAAATTGCGCACAAAACATGCAGCAGCGACAAACTACATCACTAAATCAGGCAGACTTTACCTATTACTAATTTGGTTACCCACCCCGACACTGGTGGTCCTTTTTTTTTACTCAGCAATGCTGTCTGTACCATTGTTATTATCTACTTTATCTGATGTAATTATTTATGTTGGTAACTATTATGCTGGTTTACGGTATCAGTGTTATTATGCATCTCACAATATTCTACCCAGTGTTAACTATACATTGTTGGATACCCATGTTTGTATTTTACTTTCAATAAAGTGTATTGACCCACCGCTTATGTGTCGATTTGCAAACCATTGGCTTCATTTAAAGTCCCAATCTCTTTTCCTTCACTCACTCGCTCCATGCCTGTGGGTTTTTTTTAGCTAAACTGCATACATTTTTAAAAGCCTTTACAGGTTACCACTTTACATTTACGGAGGTCTACTGCTAAAATTACTGCCCTCGATCTGACCTTCGCGGTGGTACCTCACATGCATGGTGCAATTGCCGTTTACATTTGACGCCAGACGGACACTTGCGTTCGCCTTTGCGCGACAGCAGGGGGGGGGGACAGGGGTGCTTTTTTTTCCCCAATTTTGTTTGCTTTTTTATCTCATTTTTAACCACTTCAGCCCCGGAAGGTTTTACCCCCTTCCTGACCAGAGCACTTTTTACAATTCGGCACTGCGTCGCTTTAACTGCTAATTTGCGCGGTCATGCAATGCTGTACCCAAACGAAATTTGCGTCCTTTTCTTCCCACAAACAGAGCTTTCTTTTGATGGTATTTGATCACCTCTGCCGTTTTTATTTTTTGCGCTATACACGGAAAAAGACCGAAAATTTTGAAAAAAAATATTTTCTACTTTTTGTTCTAAAAAAAAAATCCAATAAACTCAATTTTAGTCATACATTTAGGCCAAAATGTATTCGGCCACATGTCTTTGGTAGAAAAAATGTCAATAAGTGTATATTTATTGGTTTGCGCAAAAGTTATAGCGCCTACAAACTAGGGTACATTTTCTGGAATGTACACAGCCTTTAATTTATGACTGCCTATGTCGTTTCTTGAGGTGCTAAAATGGCAGGGCAGTACAAAACCCCCACAAATGACCCCATTTTGTAAAGTAGACACCCCAAGGAATTTGCTGCGAGGCATGTTGAGCCCATTGAATATTCATTTTTTTTGTCCCAAGTGATTGAATAATGACAAAAAAAAAAAAAAAAAAATTACAAAAAGTTGTCACTAAATGATATATTGCTCACACAGGCCATGGGCATATGTGGAATTGCACCCCAAAATACATTTAGCTGCTTCTCCTGAGTACGGGGATACCACATGTGTGGGACTTTTTGGGAGCCTAGCCGCATACGGGGCCCCGAAAACCAATCACTGCCTTCAGGATTTCTAAGGGCGTACATTTTTGATTTTACTCCTCACTACCTATCACAGTTTTGAAGGCCATAAAATGCCCAGATGGCATAAAACCCCCCCAAATGACCCCATTTTGGAAAGTAGACACCCCAAGCTATTTGCTTTGAGGCATGTGGAGTCCATGGAATGTTTTATATTTTGACACAAGTTGCGGGAAAGTGACAATTTTTTTTTTTTTGCACAAAGTTGTCACTAAATGATATATTGCTCACACAGGCCATGGGCATATGTGGAATTGCACCCCAAAATACATTTAGCTGCTTCTCCTGAGTACGGGGATACCACATGTGTGGGACTTTTTGGGAGCCTAGCCGCGTACGGGGCCCCGAAAACCAATCACTGCCTTCAGGATTTCTAAGGGCGTACATTTTTGATTTTACTCCTCACTACCTATCACAGTTTCGGAGGCCATGGAATGCCCAGGTGGCACAAACCCCCCCCAAATGACCCCATTTTGGAAAGTAGACACCCCAAGCTATTTGCTGAGAGGCATGGTGAGTATTTTGCAGCTCTCATTTGTTTTTGAAAATAAAGAAAGACGAGAAAAAAAAATTTTTTTTTTCTTTTTTCAATTTTCAAAACTTTGTGACAAAAAGTGAGGTCTGCAAAATACTCACTATACCTCTCATCAAATAGCTTGGGGTGTGTACTTTCCAAAATGGGGTCATTTGGGGTTTTTTTTTGCCACCTGGGCATTCCATGGCCTCCGAAACTGTGATAGGCAGTGAAGAGTGAAATCAAAAATTTAAGGCCTTAGAAAGCCTGAAGGCGGTGCTTGGTTTTCGGGGTCCCGTACGCGGCTAGGCTCCCAAAAAGTCTCACACATGTGGTATCCCCGTACTCAGGAGAAGCAACAGAATGTATTTTGGGGTGTAATTTCACATATTCCCATGGCATGTTTGAGCAATATATCATTTAGTGACAACTTTGCGCAAAAAAAAATAAAAAAAAAATAAAAAATTGTCTCTTTCCCGCAACTTGTGTCACAATATAAAATATTCCATGGACTCGACATGCCTCTCAGCAAATAGCTTGGGGTGTCTACTTTCCAAAATGGGGTCATTTGGGGGGGTTTTGAACTGTCCTGGCATTTTATGCACAACATCTAGAAGCTTATGTCACACATCACCCACTCTTCTAACCACTTGAAGACAAAGCCCTTTCTGACACTTTTTGATTACATAAAAAAATAATTTTTTTTTTGCAAGAAAATTACTTTGAACCCCCAAACATTATATATTTTTTTAAAGCAAATGTCCTACAGATTAAAATGGTGGGTGTTTCATTTTTTTTTTTTTTTCACACAGTATTTGCGCAGCGATTTTTCAAACGCATTTTTTGGGGAAAAAACACACTTTTTTAAATTTTAATGCACTAAAACACACTATATTGCCCAAATGTTTGATGAAATAAAAAAGATGATCTTAGGCCGAGTACATGGATACCAAACATGACATGCTTTAAAATTGCGCACAAACGTGCAGTGGCGACAAACTAAATACATTTTTAAAAACCTTTAAAAGCCTTTACAGGTTACCACTTTAGATTTACAGAGGAGGTCTACTGCTAAAATTACTGCCCTTGATCTGACGTTCGCGGTGATACCTCACATGCATGGTGCAATTGCTGTTTACATTTGGCGCCAGACCGACGCTTGCGTTCGCCTTAACGCGAGAGCAGGGGGGACAGGGGTGCTTTTTTTTCTTTATTATTATTATTTTTTTATCTTATTTTTAAACTGTTCCTTTCATTTTTTTTTTTTTTTTTTTTTTTTTAAATCATTTTTATTGTTATCTCAGGGAATGTAAATATCCCCTATCATAGCAATAGGTAGTGACAGGTACTCTTTTTTGCAAAAATTGGGGTCTATTAGACCCTAGATTTCTCCTCTGCCCTCAAAGCATCTGACCACACCAAGATCGGTGTGATAAAATGCTTTCCCAATTTCCCAATGGCGCTGTTTACATCCGGCGAAATCTAAGTCATAAAATGCTCGTAGCTTCCGGTTTCTTAGGCCATAGAGATGTTTGGAGCCACTCTGGTCTCTGATCAGCTCTATGGTCAGCTGGCTGAATCGCCGGCTGCATTCTCAGGTTCCCTGTTGAGACAGGAGAGCCAGAGAAAAACACGGAAGACGTTGGGGGGGGGGCATTCCCTCCCACTGCTTGTAAAAGCAGTCTAGAGGCTAATTAGCTGCTAGGATTGCTTTTACATGAAAGCCGATCGCTGGCTGAAAAGAATGATACCAAGATGATACCTAAACCTGCAGGCATCATTCTGGTATAACCACTCAAAGTCGTGAATGGCGTACCTGAAGACAAAAAAATGGTTAACAATAAAGCACAGTAAACGGTAAGGTATAAAAAAAAATTGCATATCTGAAAAGCAAACATGATAAAACATAACAACAATAAAACATTGCAGAATAGAATACAGTAAAAAAGAGCAGAACAATAGAGAGAGAATAGAGAGAGAGAGAGAGAGAGAGAACAATAAAACGACAACTATTTTTTTTTATTTTATATTTTTGTATGTGTTTTTTTTTTTTTTTTTTTTTTTTTTTACACTTTTTTTTGTAACTAACTTTTATAACTGTAACCGGTTCCAGGTTCGGGTCTCTCAAAATGCGATGGCATCTTGGGAGACCCTGTGAAAGTGTGCCTAGTCTGTGCAATGCTGTACCCTACGCTAATACTCAACTAGTGAATGGTAGCGTTCAAAACATTCACCAATGCAAAGACCAGGATTATCAGGACAGGAGGGACAATAATAGCGGGTGTCACGCCTATATCCGCGCTTGCTGCAGACACGACATCTTTTTTGGGGGTTCGCTGGGTAGGGGTACTCGGGAGGACATAAAGAAAATGCCTCTCATGCAGCCGACTGCATTTGGTTGGGGATGTGAATGGGGGAATTACGGGCGCTGTAGAAGTGGTGGGTTCCCAATTAGGATTGGCGAATGCAGCAGGAAGGGTACTATGGGCACGACGGGCCTGTGTTTGTCTTTTTGGTGGCAGCGGGACACTACTTGTGCTTGCCACCTCACCAGCTTGAACTGCACTTATGGGACTCGCCACGTCACCAAGTGTTACTGCAGTGCTGGTTTGACTACGACCGGGGTGTACTAGGCCGCTGGTGCTTGCCAGTTCACCAAAACGCTACAAAAAAAAAAAAAAACTGTTAGCGATCGCAGGGATCAGTCCTGACTCTGCGAACGCTGCAGTTATGTGTTTAGTGTTTTGTAAGTGACAGTGATCGATCGATACTGCACTTGGGTGGGCTGGGCTGGGCCGGGCGGAGGGGCAAAACGCAGGTGCTAGCAGGTATCTGGGCTGATCCCGCTAACACTGCGTTTGTGGGAACCCTAAACTGCTGGGGACGCTAGTATAGATCTGATCGGATCAGATATTGATCCATACAGATACTATACCACTAAGGGAGGTGTACGGTGCGTGCGTGGGTGTTAGCGGTACTGGCGCTAACCTGACGCTGCCTGGGGCTGGTGCTTGCCAGTTCACCAAAACGCTACCAAGAAAACTGTTAGCGATCGCAGGGATCAGGCCTGACTCTGTGAACGCTGCAGTTATGCGTTTAGTGTTTTGTAAGTGACAGTGATCGATCGATACTGCTCTTGGGTGGGCCGGGCCGGGCAGAGGGGAAAAACGCAGGTGCTAGCGGGTATCTGGGCTGATCCCGCTAACACTGTGTTTTTGGGAACCCTAAACTGCTGGGGACGCTAGTATAGATCTGATCGGATCAGATATTGATCCATACAGATACTATACCACTAAGGGAGGCGTATGCTGCGTGCGTGGGTGTTAGCGGTACTGGCGCTAATCTGACGCTGCCTGGGGTGACGCATATCACCGCCGGGCGATCAGGGGGCTAAACCTTTATTCGGTAATAAACGGCGGGTGCCCTGACACTATAAAAAATAAACGAACTAACCAGCGTCACCCGTAACGGTTATACGGTGATCAGTGGTGAAAGGGTTAACTAGGGGGCAATCAAGGGGTTAAAACATTTATTAGATAGTATATGGGCGTCCATGTCGCTATAAAACGCTGACGGCGAACCTAAATATTTACCTCCCTAACTAGCGTCACCAGCGACACTAATACAGCGATCAGAAAAATGATCGCTTAGTGACACTGGTGACAGGGGGTGATCAAGGGGTTAAAACTTTATTAGGGGGGGTTAGGGGGGTAATACTCACTGCCCTAACACTGTAACTGTCACAAACTGACACCATGCAGTAATCAGAAAAAAAAAAAAAAAAAATACTGCTTGCTGTCAGTTTGTGACGGGGGGGGGGGGGGGGAAATCGGGGGTGTAAAGTATGCCTGGCATGTTCTACTGTGTGTGTGTGTGTGTGTGTGTGTGTGTGTGTGTGTGTGTGTGTGTGTGTGTGTGTGTGTGTGTGTGTGTGTGTGTGTGTGTGTGTACTCACATGTCTTCTCTCCTCGGCGCTGGAACGGAAACTGCCGAGCCGAGAAGAGATGACATCACATCCTCTGCCTGTGTGAAAACTACACACAGGCAGGGGAGGATTCCGATTGGCTGGGAGCGATCGCGAGGGGGGGGGGGGGGCCACGATCAGATGGTCTCCCCCTCGCCTCCCGACGCTCCCAGTCAAATGCCGACCGCCGCTGGCACCGGGGGGGGGGGGGGGGGGGGGGGTGTCGTCCGATCGGACCCCCCGCCCGCGGGAGGCAGATCACGTACGGGTACGTGATTCTGCCGCCGTATATGTGCGTTAGGCGGTCGGCAAGTGGTTAAACTGTTCCTTTCATTTTTTTTTTATCTCAGGGAATGTAAATATCCCCTATGATAGCAATAGGTAGTGACAGGTACTTTTTTTTTTGAAAAAATTGGGGTCTATTAGACCCTAGATCTCTCCTCTGCCCTCAAAGCATCTGACCACACCAAGATTGGTGTGATAAAATGCTTTCCCGAATTCCCAATGGCTGTTTACATACGGCGAAATCTAAGTCATGAAATGCTCGTAGCTTTCGCTTTCTTAGGCCATAGAGATGATTGGAACCGTTCCGGTCTCTGATCAGCTAGCGGAACCACCGGCTGCATTCTCAGGTTTCCCTGTTGGGACAGGAGAGCCAGAGAAAACATTCCCTCCCACTGCTTGTAAAAGCAGTCTAGAGGCTAATTAGGCGCTAGGATTGCTTTTACATGAAAGCTGGCCGCTGGGGGGGGGGGGGGGGGGGGCGAGAGCGAGAGCCTGTGTACATGTGCCTATGACTGTGTGATGCTGTACCCTACGCTAATACTCAAGTAGTGTGTTATAGCTTTCGAAACAGTCACCAATGCAAAGACCAGGATGGTCAGGACAATAAAGCCGCACTTAGACACGACATCTTCTTTGGGGTGTTGTTTGGGTAGGGGCACCAGAGAGGACATGTGGAAAATGCCTCTCATGCAGCCAGCTTACTGCATTTGCATTGGGGAGTTGGGCCAGAGCACCATATGGAAACAGAAGGGCTCTGATGATCTCCGATGATCTCGCTCTCTTCCTGGAATTTAAGGAAGGATCCAGTTCGTCCTGAAGCTCTGTATAGCACATGAGCGTTCAGCAAAGCCAATTGAAATAAATATACAGACACTTTTTTTATACCAGCGTCTGGCCTAACGGGCAATTAGGTATGGCGCCAACAACTGGTCCTTGAGGTCCACCCCTCCCATATTGAGGTTATATTCGTGGGCACAGGAGCGGTTTCTCCACAACACCAGTCGCTGTAGTAATTTGGACAGTCGTGTCTGCGTGAAGGGAGGAAAGAACAAAAACATTCCTGTTATCCCTCCACTTCACAGGGAGCAAATTATTACATCTCAAGCAGGCTCTCTCCCCCAGCCTAAGACGGGAATCTACAAGCCGCTGGGGTAAGCCCCAGCGATTAGATCGCACGGTGCCACATGCTCCAATTTTATGATTAAACAAGTGACTAAAAAGTGGAACGCTTGTGCAATTATTGTCCACATACCCCTTTCCGAATAAGGGCGACATCAAGTCCCACACAATCTTACCAGCGCTCCACCTATGTAGTCAGGGCAGTACTCCGGCTCTACGGAACTCTTTTCCCTCGTAAACCATAAAACTACATGTATAGCCTGTGGCCCTGTCACAGAACTTATACATCTTGACCCCGTATCTGGCACGCTTGCTGGGAAGATACTGTCTGAATGACAAGCGGCCAGAAAACTTAATCAGGGACTCATCAATGCAGACAACTTGATGGGGAGTAAAACAAGGCTGCAAAACGTTGGTTGAAGTGGTTTACGAGGGGCCGAATTTTGTAGAGCCGATCAAATTCAGGGTCACCCCGAGGATGACAGAGTTCATTGTTGTTGAAATGCATGAAACGCAAGATCTGCTCGTATCGTGTCCTGGTCATGGAGGCAGAGAACACGGCACTCTTTTGTTATGCCCATGAGGAGGGATAGGCCCAGAAAGGTCTTAAATTCGGAGACCGTAATTTATCTCCAATCTCTGGCAAGGGTCGGCTGGGGATTAGCAGCAATGAACTGACCAGCATATAAACTGCTTTGGTCCACAATAGATCCAGAGAGATCTTCAGTGGAAAACAGCGAATAAAAATCAAGCGACGTAAAATCAACTGTTCCCACCTGAATTCCGGGTTGGCCAGTGAATGGGGGAAGCAAGGGTACTGCAAAAGTGGTGGGTTCTCAATTAGGATTGGCGAATGCAGCAGGAAGGGCACTATGGGCTTGACGGGCCTTTCTGTCTTCTTGGTGGCAGTGGGACACTATTCGTGCTTGCCACCTCGCCAGCTTGAACTGCACTTATGGGACTCGCCACGTCACCAAGTGTTACTGCAGTGCTGGATGTACGACCAAGATTTACTAGGCCGCTGGTGCTTGCCAGTTCACCAGAAGGAATAGCGGCGCTAGTACTGGCTCTCTGCACCTGCGGTTCTTGCACCTCAACGACAGCAAAAGATCAGGGTCTGGTACGCCTGATCTTGGCAGGGACCACAACTCCATCGTCAGAGCTATCTGTCATGGAGCCGCTATCATCTACAGGTTTGTATTCCGAGTCTGAATCTGACAGATGAGCGACTTCCTCTTCACTATCTGTCACGCTCAGAAACCTGTAGGCCTCTTCACTACTGTACCCCCAATTTGCCATTTTGTGCTCTAAATTTGCTGGTACATTAGTGAGACTCACAGGTAAAAAAAAAGCTGACTGTTAGCGACTGATTCAAACGCTAACAAAAAAACTTAGCGTTCGCATGGATCAGGCCTGACTCTGAAAACACTGCAGTTGTGTTTTGTAAGTGACAGTGATCAACTGATACTGCACTTGGGTGGGCTGGGCGGAGGGGTTAAACGCAGGTTCTAGAAGGTATCTGGGCTGATCCCGCTAATAATGCGTTTTTGGGAACCCTAAACTGCTGGGGACAATGATCAGATCTTGATCCGTGCAGACATTATACTACTAAGGGAGGCGTATAGTGCGTGCGTGGGTGTTAGCGGTACTGGCACTGATCTGACGCTAAAACCTAACTTTGATCACCCGCCGTGGGATCAGGGGGTTAAACCTTTATTGGGTAAAATACGGCGGGTGCCCTGACGCTAGAGAACTATAATATATATATATATATATATATATATATATATATATATATATATATATATATATATATATATATATATATATATATATATATATATATATAGTCACACTGGTACAGCGATCAAAAAAAAAAAAAAATCTGATTGCTGTACTGGGTGACACAGGGACAGGTGGTGAAAGGGTTAATTTGGGGGGTGAATTGTATGCCTACCTGAGCTGGTGTCAGTGTAGAGTTGGTGCATTTACTTGTATGTCTTCTCTCCTCTCCCTCTGGAACAAAAAAGACAGACACGAGAGATGACATCACTTCCCCTGTTAACGTTTACAGTTACACAGACGGGGAAGGATCTCATTCATCAGGACCGATCGCCAGGTCCAGGCCAGATATCATTGGCCTGGGGATTGATCGGTTCCTGATCGAATTCAATCGTCCCGGCCGGCTTACGATGACGCCGATTCGCCTGCCTATGCCATTCTTCCGTAGTATAGTATGCGTCGGACGGTCGGCAATCGGTTAAGGAGTTGTGTTATCTGTATATGTTTGTATTGTTCTGTCGCTGGTAGTCTGTACTCTGACAGTAAGGTATGAAATGGCTTAATTAAGGTGCCCTCTAATGTGTCTTCTAGATAGTGGATATTTTTTTCCTTCCATGTGTTTAAAGTTGATATCTGGAATTAGTTGACTGAATGCTTAGATAGGAAGTTTTAGGGGTAGTAGTACACCAGACCATTTAGGATTAGTTCCTAAAGGCGAACCCATTCTCTTATTGATGCTAGTGGTGTTAGTTTGTTGTCTAGAAAGGAATTGATATGGACTGTCATTAAGAAGTCTCTCAGAGTCCCCTTCGTTATTTGTGTTTGTTCTATTTCTGTCCATAATTTTTGGAGTCAGGAATTATCCACTGCCGAAGTTGTGCCAGTACTGTCGCAAAGTAGTAGTCTTGTAGGTGTACGTGTCCCAAGCCCCCTGCTCTTCTGTGTTTAGTCTACTGAAAGCACATCTGGCCTTCTTTCCTTGCCATATGTATCTGTTCAGTATTGGTTGTAGGGAGTTAAAAAAGTATGGAGTTCGGCAGTGGAATTGGCAGAGTTCTAAAGAGATATAATAGCTGTGGCAGCACCTGCATCTTAAAAGCTGCAAACCTGCCCAACAACGATAGTTTGTATTTGGCTAGTACCTTTAATTTGTTATCTAGGGAATTCAGAAAGGGGGTATAGTTAACCCATAATAAGTCTTCTATTTTAGGGGTCAATGTGATACCTAGGCATTTTATCCCTTCTTTCTGCCATATGTAGGGAAATTTTTGTTCCAAGTTTTGTTTAATCTGTTCCGGTACTCCTAGATTTAGAATATATGACTTGGATTTGTTCACCTTGTAATACGACAATGTTAAAAGTTTGTTATGCTGTGTGGACCATATTCAAGATGTCTGCCTTCGTGAGCATCAGTATTATGTCGTCCGCAAATAAACTTATTGTGTGTTGTCTCGGGCCTATTCGTAAGTCAGAGATGTGCTGATGTGTTCTCAGGTGGGTGGTTAGTGGTTCCATTAGTAAATAAAAAAAAAAAATCAAAGGGGAGAGAGGGCACCCCTGTCTTGTCCCATTAGTAATTGTGGATGGGGTAGAGAGTGCACCTGAGGTGAACACTTGAGCTGATGGGTGAGTATATAGGACCATAATGGCCGAGTATGTAGGTCCTCTAAAGGCATATTTCCCTAGTACCTGTGAGAGAAACTGCCAATGTATTCTGTCAAACGCCTTCTCTGCATCCAAAGCGAGAAAGAGAGAAGGCGTTTTGTGTTTACCAGCAATGTGGATTACATTGACCAGGCGTCTGTCTTCCCTTGGTAAACCCCGACTGATCCACATCAATAATTGCAGGCAAGATGTCCATCAGTTTTGCATACATTTTGACATCCTTGTGGAGAGTCTGGATCTTTACCCGGTTTAGGTAGAGCAATTATAATGGCCTTTAACATCTCTGGATGGAATGATGAAGAGGCAACAGCAGAGCCAAATATTTCCACCAAGTGTGGGGTCAGAACATCTTGAAAGGCTTTGTAATATTCCCCTGTGAAGCCGTCCAGGCCTGGGGATTTGAGTGGTAGTGAATGTATAATTTGGTTTACTTCTATTTCTGTAATAGGGGAGTTCAGTGTGTGAAGGTGTTCTGTAGTTAGTTCAGGTAGGTTAATTGATTGCAGGAATGTTTCTATGATTTCTGGTGTTGGTTGTGGAATAGTAGAGTTGTTTTTAAGATTGTATAATGAGCCATAGTAATGGCTGAAAGCATCAGCTATAGCTTGCGGGTGTTGGTTTTTAATCTGTGTCTTCGGGTGTATGATATGCTGGATGTGTGTTCTGTACCTGTGGCCCCTTATCCGTTTGGCTAGCAACTTCCCTGCTCTGTTGCCACTCGTGTAATATGTCAATTTTGATTTCCTGGAGGCTTTATCAAAGTCCTCCAGTAGCAGTAATCTCAGCTCTGTGCGGAGTTGTGCAAGTTGTTCTATCAATATTTGGGATGTCTTGGACATGTTTTGTTTTTCTAATATTTCAATTTGGTTTAAAATTTTCGCGGTATGCCGTTGTCTCAACCCTTGGGTCTTTTTTGTTTATAGCGCAAAAAAAAAAAAAAATATATAATACGCACAGCTGATCAAATACCACCAAAAGTAAGCTCTATTTGTGTGTGTGTGGGGGGGGGGGGGTTGGGAGGGCAAGGACATCAATTTTATTTGGGTACAGTGTTACACAACTGCGCAATTGTCAGTTAAAGCAACACAGTGCTGTATGGCAAAAAAACGGCCTGGTCAGGAAGAGGGTAAAACCTTCCGGAGCTGGAGTGGTTGATGGACATTGGTGGTTCCTCATGATCTTATATGGAATGGACTGTCTCCAGCTTTCCTGACTTGGACTCTTTTTGCACTTTTGCCGTTTACATGTTGCCACAGTTACATGTGGACATTCTAGCAAACTGTTGGATTTTTGCACTTTATTATGTCATATGTGTCATTATATAATCATCTTTTTGCACATACATATATCTTTGTTGTTGTAGTTAAAGTTATTTCACATTTAGGCCGCTTTCACACTGGAGCGTTGGGGGAGTCAGTGGTAAAGCGCAGATTTACCGTAGTTTTAGCGGCGCTATTCGGCCACTAGTGGGGCGCTTTTAATTTTTAACACACGCTAGCAGCCGAAAAAGGGTTAAAACCGCCCGCAAAGCCGGTCTGCGAGTAGTATAAGAAAGCCGGGGTTGGCAGCATGCTTTCCAACTGTGTTGCACCCGATTTCCTCTCAAACCCGGAAGTGACATTGTGGGTGGGTGGACGTGACCCCGCCTTATGCATTTCATCATACTTTCCTATACTACTCGCATACCCTGGTTTTCTTGAGTGTTTTGTTTTTAGATGACATCTTACCATTTATGGAAGATGGTTATGTTATTTTAACAGTAATTTTAATAAACTTAAAAAGGTACTACACTATTGGTGCCCTTATCTCTTCCACATGAGGACTTTTTACTGGGATCAACACAGGAACATACTAGTTATTGCCTAGTATTCGGCTGACATAGGACACCCTGACGGAAGGCTGGAAGCATCCTGACCCAGAGAGACACCAGGACCTCAGCTGGTTTATACTATACATGCCATTTACCCCTGCAGGGGTAGTGGTAGCTGGCGAGTGGGGACCACGAAAGTCAGATGAATACTTATGTAACAGCGTACACAAGTCACCTTTTGAATGAACTTTTTTGATTTTGGAATTTTGCACATCATTTTTATTGGGACTAAGTTCTCTTCTTAAATGGTTCAGATTAGTTGGTGGCACATCAGTACCAGGATTGTTTGCTCTTCAACGTGCACAGTTTAGATTAAAATGTACTGGTATCACTGGATTGTTCTGAATCATATTTATAGGTAATATATTTTTACGAGATAGAGAAAATGAAAAATATATATAGAGATAGTCACCTAGTAGAATCGCGATGCAACGAATATATATATATGTAGGGGTGCGCTGAAATTAATCGTTGCATCGCGATTCTGGTGTCCCCGATGCGGCATCGATGCATAAGGACCGGAAAATCGATGTCGGGGGTGACGTCATGACTACTAGCCCCGCCCCTCCCGGGAAAGCGCTCTGAGCGTATTTTTTAAAATGACTTTATTTTAATAGATGTTGTGTTACTATGGATGGCTGTGCCCCTGCTGTATGTGCTTTTTAAAAAACGCTGTCACTTCATACCAAATTTCGCCGTAGTACGATCCGATTCCGTTCATGTGACGTCCGACCCGTCCCTCCCCTCTCTCCTCTTCCGTCTCTGAGTCCTGACGTCAGCGGGGAATTCTCAGACCCGCCCGCCTTTCTTCTGATACGATAACTATAGTCAGCGGGCGGGACTGAGAATTCCCCACTGACATCAGGACTCAGGAGACACGTGAGAGGAGAGGGGCGGGACGAGCCGGGAGTCACATGAAATTCGGTATGAAGTGACATCGTTTTTTAAAAAGCACATACAGCGGGGGCACAGCATCCATAGTAACACAACATTTATTAAAAGAAAGTAACTTTAAAAACGGTAACCGCTCCGCTGACAGGTCCCTGGCTATCCTGTGCACATTCCACTGTTAGCTCCTAGTGTACTGAAAGATGCAAACAGGAATGCCAAGGAACTGTCAGCACCAGTGCTGGCCCGTGCATTGTGGGGGGGGGGGGGGGGGGTTAGTGATGGCTGCATTTAATGGGCACAGGTGGCTGCGTTTGACGGGGGAGGTTCAGTATTTTTCAGTTTGTTTGCGCCCCAAAAAAAAATTTGGAGCACCAGCTGCCACCAGTCAGCACAGAGACAGTACAGGGAATTTCACAGGGATGTTTGTCATCTGTGGATTCTATCCCTCCTGACCTCCCAGCAGCAGTGTGTGTGAATGTCTGTACCCTGTAGTGCACCGGATTAGTGCACCTTTTTAAGGGAGTGAGGTTATTTTTAATTCAAAGCGGAGTTCAAGTCAATTTTTTATTAGAAGTCAGCAGCTACAAAAAAAGTGTATCTTCTGACTTTTAATAAATAGACACTCACCTGTCCCACAATCCAGCGATTTGGCCACCCAAACCCTCCATTCTCTCCCCCACCTGTCCACGGCGCTGGCAATACTACTGTGGGCATCCGGCTGTGACAGCTTGCAGCTTCACAGCCAGGTGCGCATGTCTAACTCCGCTTTCCTGCATAGCCGGGCAATCTTTTGGGAACTGTGATGTCTCCCAGAACATTGCAGGGTAGAAGGACCGCCTAGGCCCAAGCGGAAGTGGGAGCTCCTCGGTAATCGTGATGCATCGCGGAATCGAATCCTTGACCAGATAATCGTAAGACCAGTAAAGATGCGCACCCCTAATATATATAGCACTAAAATTGATTGGATCCATGAGGACTCTTGCCTACCTGTGCAGGGAGGGCCACGGACACAGGATTTTATTTATTTGACACTATCCTTTGCACTAATTTTGGTTGGATTCGTGAGGACTCTTGCCACATCTGTGCAGGAAGGGCCACGAATACACAGGAATTCATCTATCTACTCCACCTATAGCACATAGCACTTTACAAAGAGTCACTCATTTTATGGATTTTATTTTATCCTGTGGACGCCTTTACATCTTTGAATAGGAATCCTTACATATCCTTCTAGTCTACCTTAAGCCAGTTATATAGAGTATATGTTAGAGGGATTGGTTTTTATTTACCTATTGACCACAGGTAGCGCCACACACCCCACTCACTTTTTTACTTTATACTCTGGAGCCCCCTTTTTTTGGAGAGTTCTTTTTTGGGGAGGCAGCAACCTAGCCATTATCGCACAGATACTCTACGTTTGCTTATGGACCATGTTCTTGTCTACTGCCAGGACCAATACTTTGGCATAATTCTGCCTGATGCCTGGACAATCCTTTTGGCTGTTGCTGACCACATCTCTTCTTGCTGTCTGGACCAATGCTTTGCCTATGCTGGGACAGTATTCCTGCCTGCCAAAAACCACAGTAGTCCTTTTTTACCCTTTGCTCAGCAGAATGTATATTAGGGTGTAATTATTGGTATGTACAGGGCAGGGCCCTCTGATCCCTCCTGTATTGCATTGTATCTGTACTGTTTGCCCCATGCTGTAAAGCGCTGCGCAAACTGTTGGGACTATATAAATCATGAATAATAATAATAATATACATGCTATGGGTTAGAAATATCTTATAAATGGAAAACTTTGTGTAAATAAAAATACGTTTTCATTTTTTTTTCCATATTTTCTAAAAACTTGTGGAAAAAAAAAAATAGGATTTTTAAAACAGCTTACCTGTAAAATCCTTTTCTTTCGAAGGACATCACGGGACACAGAGCCACAGTAATTACTGATGGGTTATATAGGCATCACTGGTGATTGGACACTGGCACACCCTATCAGAAGTTCAACCCCCTATATAATCCCTCCCCCTTGCAGGGATACCTCAGTTTTGTAGCCAAGCAATATAGTGTATTAGAAGAGGGGCGGGACCTCTGTGTCCCGTGATGTCCTTCGAAAGAAAAGGATTTTACAGGTAAGCGGTTTTAAAAAATCCTATTTTCTTTCTCGAACATCACGGGACACAGAGCCACAGTAATTACTGATGTGATGTCCAGAGCAATGCTACCTGAGGGGGGGGGAACCACGACCAAGTAGGGTGCAATCAGACCTGAGGACCCTGTACCACACTACGCCCAAAGGCGATATCCTCATGCCTTCTCACATCCACCTGATAGAATCTGGTGAATGTATGAACTGAAGACCAGGTTGCGGCCTTGCAGCTTTGAGCCATAGAGGCCCGGTGATGCACTGCCCAAGAAGCACCAATAGCCCCTGTGGAATGTGCCCTGATCTGAAACGGAGGAATCTTCTGTTTCAAACCGTAAGCTTGAATGATCAACTGTCAAATCCATTTAGAAATGGTAGCTTTTGACGCTGCCTGTCCTCTGTTGGGACCCTCTGGCAGCACAAACAAAACATCCGTCTTGCGGATCTGAGTAGTTGCCCCTAGATAGGCCTTAACTGCTCTTACTACATCCAACGAATGTAGAGATCTCTCTTCCGGAGAACAGGGATCTGAAAAAAAAGGAAGGTAGAACAATGTCTTGGTTTAAATGAAAATCAGAAACCACCTTCGGTAAAAAACTAGGATGAGGGTGTAGTACCACTCTATCCTTGTGTATAATCAAATAAGGCTCCTTACAGGAAAGAGCTGCTAATTCTGATACTCTTCTGGCAGAAGAGATGGCCACCAGAAAAATTAATTTCCTTGTCAACAAGACCAAAGGAATCTGACTTATTGGTTCAAAAGGCTGTTTCTGTAACACAGCCAGGACCAAATTCAAGTCCCAGGGGTTTAGGGGCGCTTTAACCGGAGGATTAAGACGCATCACCCCCTGCATAAAGTTTCGGACCAAAGAATGCGAAGCAAGTGGCCGCTGAAATAATACTGATAAAGCAGAAACCTGGCCCTTGATGGTACTCAAGGCCAGCTTCATCTCTAATCCCATCTGTAGAAAATCAAGGATTCTACCTATGACATATTTCCTGGGATGCCAACCTCTGGATTCACACCAGGTTATATAAGCCTTCCAGACTCTATGATAAATCATCCTGGAAGCTGGCTTCCTTGCATTAATCAAGGTAGATATGACAGGACCTGAGAGCCCACGACTCTTCAGAACGTGGGTCTCAATAGCCAAACCGTCAAATTTAGCGTTTGTAAGGCAGGATGGAACACTGGACCTTGAGATAACAGGTCTGGCGTACCGGTAGGGTCCACGGGGAACCCACCGTCATCCTTACTATTTCTGCATACCAAGTCCTTCTGGGCCAAGCGGGGGCCACCAGAAGTACCGACTTCCTTTCCTGCCTGATCCTGCAAAGGAGTCGTGGTAGTAGCAGAATAGGCGGGAATGCGTAAATCAGTGAGAACCGATGCCACGGAATCACCAACGCATCCGTCCCGCATGCAAGAGGATCTTTTGTCCTTGCCACAAATCTGTCTATCTTTTGTTGAATCGGGATGCAAAGAGATCTACATCTGGAACCCCCCATCTTTGGTATATGGCCCAAAAGACGTCGGGATGCAGAGACCATTCCCCTGGAAGTAATTGCTGGCGACTTAGATAGTCCGCCTGCCAATTCTCTATTCCCGGGATGAAAACTGCCGATATGCATGGCACATGCATCTCTGCCCAGACTAAGATCTGGTTCACCTCTTTTTGAGCAGCTCGGCTCCGGGTGCCTCCCTGATGATTGACATAAGCCACTGCTGTGGCATTGTCGGACTGGATCCTGACCGGACAACCCTGTAGCCTGATAGTCCAGGCTTTTAGAGCTAGATGTATCGCCCGGATCTCTAGAATGTTGATGGGTAAGGTCCTCTCTGTCTTGGACCATACCCCTTGGACCGCAGCCTGTTCCAGAACTGCTCCCCAACCTGACAGACTGGCATCTGTTGTTACCACCGTCCAGGTAACCGGTAGAAGGATTTCCCCTTCTGCAGGTTTTCGGGTATGAGCCACCAATTGAGGCTCTGACGCACCGCATGCGACAGGTGCATCAGAAAGTCTAATGCCTGAACCTTCTTGTTCCAGGTCGACAGAATACTGTGTTGCAGCATTCTTGAGTGAAACTGAGCATAGGGAACTGCTTCGAATGAAGACACCATCTTCCCTAGTAGCCTCATACAAAGGCGGACTGAGGGACCCTTCTTGGTCCTTACTGTCAGAATCAGCTCTCTCAAAGCAGTGATCTTTGCCTGGGGTAGAAATATGTTCTCCTGGCTTGTATCTATAATCAGACCTAAATACTCCAGTCTTCTTACTGGTTTTAGGAAAGACTTTTCTAAGTTGAGGATCCAACCCAGGTGTTCTAGATACCTGACCGTGGTCCTCAAGTTTCCATTCAAAGAGGCTACCGACCGGTCTATCAAGAGCAGGTCGTCTAGGTATGCTATGACAGCTATACCCTGAGCCCTTAATCTGGCCAGAGGAGGAGCCAAGATCTTTGTGAACACTCGAGGTGCAGTGGCTATCCCAAAAGGCAGAGCCACAAACTGGAAATGGCACCCTCCTACCTCGAAGCGCAGAAACTTCTGATGAGCAGGAAAAATGGGCACATGCAGATATGCATCTCTGATGTCTATTGATGCCAGAAATTTTCCTCCCTGCAGGGTGGGAACTACTGTTCGAATTGATTCCATGTGGAAGGATTGAATCCTTAGGAATCGGTTCAGATCCCTTAAGTCCAAAATGGGCCTGACATCCCCATTTGGCTTTTGGACCGTAAAAAGGTTGGAATAGAAGCCCAATCCCTGGTCCTTTGCGGGAACTATCATAATGACCTCCTGCGACAAAAGTCGCTCTAACGCTAGAAGGAGCGACTGCTTCTTCTCTGGGTCTCTGGGAACATTTGATCTGAGGAACCGAGGAGAAGGGAATTCCTGAAACTCCAGCTTGTACCCTAAGGTTACCGTGGAGACTACCCATCTGTCCTGGAAGTCCTCGTGCCAGAGCTCTGAGAACTGTCGCAGTCTTCCCCCCACTCGAGTGAGCGGGGCGCCCCCTCATGCAGAGGTCTTAGTGTTTTGCCTAGTAGGCTTCTTTCCCCAGGACTTCTTTGTCCCTGGGGTTGACTCTTGTCTCTGGACCCCGATGGAGGCGGCCGTCGAGACTGCCTGGAGGCTGAAGCCCCCGGCGCTGGGGAAAGAGTCCGTTTGAAAGAGGGACGCTTACTCTTCTTCTTGAAAGGTAAGAGAGTGCTTTTCCACAAGAGATTCTCTTGATATAGTTACCCAAGTCCTCTCCAAACAACCTTGCACCACGAAATGGAAACCCAGCCAGTAGCTTCTTACATGGTGCTTCGGCTGACCAATTTTTCAACCATAGGATTCTACGTATATGCACCAACCCCAGTGAAAGACGGGAGGTTTGCGCGATAGAATCTCTAATGGCGTCAACCACAAAGCATAAGGCCGCTGGAAGGTTAGCAAACCCCTGGGCCTGCTGTTCAGGTAATACTTTGATGACCTGCTTAACATGGTCTCTTAAGTATTGACAGACTCCAATCGCTGCTACTGCAGGTTGGGCCACTGATCCTGCTAAGGAGAAAACATCCTTCAATAGGATTCCATCTTTTTATCTACAGGATCCCTGAGCATCTGAGCATTGTCTACAGGACAAGTCAGGCTATTATTTACGGAGGAAATGGCGGCATCAATAGCCGGTATTCCCCACATTTTAATAAACTTTTCTTCCATCGGATAAAGTGTTGAAAACTTTCTCGGCGGAAAGTTTGTCTGGGTGATCCCACTCAGAATAAATAAGCTTTTCAAGTAAAGTATGAACAGGAAAAGCATGTGCTGCTTGGAAAGGTTTCAGTGACCCCAAAGCAGAAGAGGATTCTTTAGCAGTTTCAGGTATGGGCAACTTAAATGTGGAGCGGACCAATCCAGTGAGGATCTGCACTAAGACTTTCTCCTCTTGGGAAGTCGCAGAGGGTCCCTCTCCACCTGAATCCTCCGAAGAGGAATCATCCATCCCATCCCGATCCTCTGAAAGGGATTCATCTCCTTTATCCCAGAGCTCCTCTGTCTGAGGGTCTTGGGGAACAGAGGAAAGCCTAGTGCGTTTTCTTCCACTGAGTGAAGACGTAATCACGGCCATTAATCTTTCCTCTAGACCATTAATGGTTGAGGAAAAAACCTCTTGTGTAATATAAACAGGGGCTGAAGTGCCAGAAGCAGGTGTAGCCCCTGACCCCGATGGCTCTCCCTGGCTAGCCGTCCCTGGCCCATCTTTAGGGGGGAGGATGCTGCCGACAGGGGGCCCTCAGAACCTGAACGAGATCCCCTAGTGTCTCTGGTTCCTGGGGTGCTTGAACCTCTTCTACCCATAGTGCAAAGCAACAAGGTGTGAGGTATACAAATGAACACTGCCCGCTGAGCGATGTAGTCTGGCTAAAAGCCTTGCTACCCAAAGCTCAGTCTGGTGTTACTTCAGTAAATGCTGCCTAGGAGAATGCCTGTGTCCCACCTTACATGCGACCGTCAGCTCTGTGTCTCTCAGAAGGCTGAGTGCACCTGTACAGAGTGCCTTTTAATAGCCTGCAGCTGGCCTGAGTGGGAGTCTAAACACTCTGTGCTGACATCCCGCCCCCTCCTCTACCGCCCCCCCCCCCTCGAGTTTTGAAAAAAAACGAGCGCTTCCCGCACTGCCGACTCTCCTGTCATGCTTCTGGAGAAAAGGCTGGGATGGGGGGGGGGGGGGGGAGGGAGACTGGTAACAAGATCTGCCTGAACGGCTATCTTCAGAGATGGTGGCCATTAGGCCGCAGAGCCCAGGTGGTATAACCACTTTCTAGACCCCTGTGGCCCCTCTCTAGCCTGGGGGGAACATTCAAACATGAGAAACCCCCTTTCCACCTTACCTGCTTGCAGCCTGCTTTGAGATGCTGGGACATAATCAGCACTGAACACCTGAGACAGTCAGTCAGCATGTGTAGGTTTGTGCTCTTGGCAGCCCCCGGTGGTCACAATAGGCATAGCATGCATTTACCTTAAAGGAGAAAAGCCACTAGAACTCAAAAATTCTGTGGAATCTCCTCTTACCTTATCCAGCCGCAGGGTGCTGTTTACACAGACCCAATCTTCACCTCTCACGGTGGGCTCCGTTTGAAAAAACCGTCAGAGACTGGGGCCCCCATCAGTAGGGGGATCCAACAGTTCTGGGACCGTAAAGCACCTCGCCAGAAATTAGGAAGTTTAAAGCCATTTTCTGATCTGCGGGGTCCAGCTCTCTAAAAAGAGAAGCATTACGGGTAAAACCTCGTTTCTTCGGACACGAGGCCCGGGTACCATTCAATTCGGCCATGAAAAGACACTTTGAATGGATCCGGTTCGCCTGGCTTGCCCCAGTATAGGATCTTAGGATATTCCCTTTGGAGCTCAGCACAGGACATCTTTACATGTCCATCACCTAAGACACTGGCGTAAAAACTGAGGTATCCCTGCAAGGGGGAGGGATTATATAGGGGGTTGAACTTCCTGATAGGGTGTGCCAGTGTCCAATCACCAGTGATACCTATATAACCCATCAGTAATTACTGTGGCTCTGTGTCCCGTGATGTTCGAGAAAGAAATAAATGTTCAAAAGGCTCATTATGCCTTTTAGGATATACACTGGGGTGTTTGCTTTCCAACATGGGGTCATTTTGTAGGCAATTCTATTGTCCTGGTGCTCCAGGGCCCTCAAAAATGCGATAGGTAGTCAGGAAATAAAATGTGTAATGTATGCCTTTAGAACACCTGACAGCGCTGGATGTTGGGCCTCTGTATGTGGCCAGGCCGTGGAAAAGTCTCACACATGTGGTATCGCCATACTCAGGAGTACAGACTATATTTTGGGGTGTAACTGCAAGTATGCCCATGCCGTGTGTGAGAAACAACTTTTTAATGACAATTTTTTGTGTGTGTGTGTGTGTGTGTGTGTGTGTGGGGGGGGGGGGGGGGGGGGTCTTAATTTTCCAAACAATTGTGGGCAAAAAAATTGCAACATCAAAAAACTCACTATGCCTCTTACTAAATACCTTGGACTATCATCTTTACAAAAAGGATAGTCAGGAAGATTCAATCAGTTGGGAGGGAGGGGGGTATTTGAATGGTCCTGACATTTTAGGGCCTCAAGAAATGATAGGCAGTCAGTACATCATGATTGATCAATTTTCAGTGATGCATAGCATTGCTTGTAGACACTATAACTTTCACACAAACCTATTATCATACACTTATCAGGTGGTTAAAATCTACCTTTCCAATCACTTTAACACAACTGATTCAAGAACAATGTATTGAAACAAATTAAATATATAACCATCTTAAACTCTAGCTGCACAACATTACATCTACAGTATAAACAGGAGACATTAACCCCTTCCGCCGACCGTACGCAGATATGCGTACTCGGCTTTCCGGGGTTATACTGGGATGATGCCCGCAGCTGCAGGCATCATCCCGGTACCGTTGTTTACAGCGGGCGATCGGCTACCCGTGTATAATAACCGATGCGGCTAAAAGCCGCTCGGCTGTTATACCGGAGGAGCGGGAGGGGATTCCCCCCCTCCCGCCGCTGTTACCGGGCCTCCCGTGCGATCGGGAGGCCCGGTGCCCATTCGGCTGCCTTCGGCGGCTGGGGGCGGGCTGGAACGAAGCTGCGAGCGGCTTTGTTCCAGCCTTCTAGTTGTAAACGCGGAAGCGACGTCATGACGTCACTTCCCGTTTACTCGGCTGCCAATGGCGCCGAATTTAAAAACTACACAGTATTCAGAATCGCCGTTTTCGGCGATCTGAATACTTTGAAGTGTAAAGGAGGGATGGGGGTCTTTTAGACCCCCCATCCCTCCATAAAGAGTACCTGTCACCACCTATTACTGTCAAAAAAATTTTTAAAACACAATTTATAAAAGTACAAAAATAAATTAAAAAAAAAAAAAAAAAAAATTTTTAAAGTGCCCCTGTCCCCGCGAGCTCGCGCAGCGAAGAAAACGCATACGGAAGTCGCGCCCGCATATGTAAACGGTGTTCAAACCACACATGTGAGGTATCGCCGCGATTGTCAGAGCAAGAGCAATAATTCTAGCCCTAGACCTCCTCTGTAGCTTAAACCTGGTAACCGTAAAAAATTTTTAAAGCGTCGCCTATGGAAATTCATAGGTACCGTAGTTCGTCGCCATTCCACGAGTGCGTGCAATTATAAAGGGTGACATGTTTGGTATCTATTTACTCGGCGTAACATCATCTTTCACATTATACAAAAAAATTGGGGTAACTTTACTGTTTGGATTTTTAAAATTCATGAAAGTGTCACTTTTCCAAAAATTTGCGTTTAAAACACCGTTGCACAAATACCGTGTGATAAAAAAATATTGCAACAATCGCCATTTTATTCTCTAGATTCTCTGCTAAAAAAATATATATAATGTTTGGGGGTTCTAAGTAATTTTCTAGCAAAAAATACGGATTTTAACTTGTAAACACCAAATTTCAAAATAGGCTTAGTCATGAAAGGGTTAAGTACCGGTTCACACTGACGCAACTTGTCATGCGACTTAAGAGTTCAAAATTGCATGACAAGTCACACCCCATTAACTGCAATGGAACCATTCTAATCACAGCGTTCCTGTACTACTTTTGGGAGACTTCATCACAACCTACATGGACTTCTGTTAATGGCAGAATGTTGGCTGTCAAAGCCACATGACTTTGAAAACGCATAGATGTGAATTGCAGGTAAAAAAAATTTGCATTTATTTTTTTACTATGAGCCTGTAAAGCAGGGCTTTTGCAGAAAGTCTGTGTAAGCGGTTTCCTCATACCAGTAGACAGTTACACACTGACAGGAAGACTCAATGAGCTACCCAGAGTGCTTAACAACTCCCTGGTAGTTCACTGAGAACTACATATTAACAGTCACAAAGGCTGTCGGTACTTGTAGTTTTCACATTCACAGAACTCTGTGGCATGGGGAGGAGGTCCCCGGTTCGCTGTCAAAACAGGGGATCATGCGTGGGGGGGGGTTATGGCTGTAACATGTTAAAAAAAAAGGTGAACTTATCCTCCTGCATTGATATGGATGGAAAAGTTTTATGCAATAAAGTAAATTATTGAAAACGAATGCATAAACTGAGCTATTACCCACAGCAGGGGTAGACAACCCTTTGAGCACAGTGTGCCGAAAAATGTTTTCAAAGAAACTGAGCGTGCAGATTTTATGACAAAAAAAAAAAAAAAATATGTCAGCTTCACACTCTCAATCACGAAAAGGATTTTTTTTGTAAATGCTGTAAACTACTTGAGTAGTAGTGAGAAAGTAACATCCTGCACTCTCACGCCTCAGATCAGCCCCAATTCCTGCACACCTCAGATCACTGTCCCCTCTG
>NC_133333.1:77911758-78057471 GCF_042186555.1 Aquarana catesbeiana | reverse complement strand
AGAATTCTGTTGGAAGATACGACATCAATCAAGGCGATATTTAGGCGAGCGGGAAGGTGGGCGGAGCTATACAGTACCGTTCGGTTATGTACTAGGAGAGAGAGTTGTCGTTTGATAATAGTTTCTTAGTAGTATAGCAGACGCGGCTTACTGAAAACGGAAAAGGAGCGTCGACGATAACAAGAAGGCACGGCACTAGCGCAATACTTAGCTTACAGTGGCTAGTGGATGGCTGAAGAATGTCCAGGACTGAGATGTCACTTCATTGCAGGAATTCGGATCACTGTGGCAAGAACGTTGCCTTGCTCATGATTGCTCTGGTCCATATATTTGTGTGGTGGATTATGAGCAATCTGTAGTAGTGAGGGGGGGCAATTATTTATTTTTAATAGTACCTTGTTTATGGTAAAGCACGAAAATTGTTCAAATTCAGAATGAGATTCCAGTGCTGACAAATATTTGGACGGTTGCTGAGTCTGTAATCTGGGCTCTGCAGGCCTGTTTTAGGTGATATTTTTTTTTTTTTAATAGGGTTGCTTCTCATGTTATTTGGTCGCACATGCTCAGGTATGGTTTATTGACTAAGAAATCTACGTGGGAGCAGGTGGTGATTGAATAGGTTAGGTAAAATGTATCAAAACTGGAGCAGCAGTGCACGGCAACCTATACGTTTCTCTCTTTTAGCTTGTTCAGTTAAAGACAAACTCCCATCTTTCCACACGCTTTACAAAGTTAGCCCAAACCATGTCCCTCACTAACCTGTTAGGCTACTAGATGTGCAGTATAAACTGTATGCAGGTGCTGCTACATACTGCGTACTGCACTGTTCCAGGTGCGAGCCGAGACTTTCTGTCTCATACCCAGAACACAGAAGAGTCTACCGCAGTGGCACTCAGCTGCTCAGAGCAATTAACCACTTCAGCCCCGGAAGGATTTACCCCCTTCCTGACCAGAGCACTTTTTACAATTTGGCACTGCGTCGCTTTAACTGCTAATTGCGCGGTCATGCAATGCTGTACCCAAACAAAATTTGCGTCCTTTTCTTCCCACAAATAGAGCTTTCTTTTGATGGTATTTGATCACCTCTGCGGTTTTTATTTTTTGCGCTATAAACGGAAAAAGACTGAAAATTTTGAAAAAAAAATGATATTTTCTACTTTTTGTTATAAAAAAAATCCAATAAACTCAATTTTAGTCATACATTTAGGCCAAAATGTATTCGGCCACATGTCTTTGGTAAAAAAAATGTCAGCGAATATTTATTGGTTGCGCAAAAGTTATAGCGTCTACAAACTAGGGTACATTTTCTGGAATTTACACAGCTTTTAGTTTGACTGCCTATGTCATTTCTTGAGGTGCTAAAATGGCAGGGCAGTACAACCCCCCCAAATGACCCCATTTTGGAAAGTAGACACCCCAAGGAAATTGGGGTGTGAGGCATGTTGAGCCCATTGAATATTACTTTTTTTGTCCCAAGTGATTGAATAATGACAAAAAAAAAAAATTACAAAAAGTTGTCACTAAATGATATATTGCTTACACAGGCCATGGGCATATGTGGAATTGCACCCCAAAATACATTCAGCTGCTTCTCCTGAGTACGGGGATACCACATGTGTGGGACTTTTTGGGAGCCTAGCCGCGTACGGGGCCCCGAAAACCAATCACTGCCTTCAGGATTTCTAAGGGTGTAAATTTTTGATTTCACTCCTCACTACCTATCACAGTTTTGAAGGCCATAAAATGCCCAGATGGCACAAAACCCCCCCAAATGACCCCATTTTGGAAAGTAGACACCCCAAGCTATTTGCTGAGAGGCATGTTGAGTCCATGGAATATTTTATATTTTGACAAAAGTTGCGGGAAAGTGACACATTTTTATTTATTTATTTTTTTTTTTTGCACAAAGTTGTCACTAAATTATATATTGCTCATACAAGCCATGGGCATATGTAGAATTGCCCCCCAAAATACATTTAGCTGCTTCTCCTGAGTATGGGGATACCACATGTGTGGGACTTTTTGGGAGCCTAGCCGCGTACAGGGCCTCAAAAACCAATCACTGCCTTCAGGATTTCTAAGGGTATACGTTTTTTATTTCACTTCTCATTACCTATCACAGTTTCGGAGGCCATGGAATGCCCAGGTGGCACACCCCCCCCCCCCCCCCCAAATGACCCCATTTTGGAAAGTAGATACCCCAAGCTATTTGCTGAGAGGCATGGTGAGTATTTTGCAGCTCATTTGTTTTTGAAAATGAAGAAAGACAAGAAAAAAACAATTTTTTTTTCTTTTTTCAGTTTTTAAAACTTTGACAAAAAGTGAGGTCTGCAAAATACTCACTATACCTCTCAGCAAATAGCTGAGGGGTGTCTACTTTCCAAAATAGGGTCATTTGGGGGGGGGGGGGGGGTTTGGTCCACCTGGGCATTTCAAGGCCTCAGAAACTGTGATAGGCAGTGAAGAGTGAAATAAAAAATGTACGCCCTTAGAAAGCCTGAAGGCGGTGCTTGCTTTTCGGGGTCTCGTATGCGGCTAGGCTCCCAAAAAGTCTCACACATGTGGTATCCCCGTACTCAGGAGAAGCAGCAGAATGTATTTTGGGGTGCAATTTCACATATTCCCATGGCATGTTTGAGCAATATATCATTTAGTGACAACTTTGTGCAAAACAAAAAATTGTCTTTTTCCCGCAACTTGTGTCACAATATAAAATATTCAATAGACTCGACATGCCTCTCAGAAAATAGCTTGGGGTGTCTACTTTCCAAAATGGGGTCATTTGGGGGGGTTTTGAACTGTCCTGGCATTTTATGCACAACATTTAGAAGCTTATGTCACACATCACCCACTCTTCTAACCACTTGAAGACAAAGCCCTTTCTGACACTTTTTGTTTACATGAAAAAATAATTTTTTTTTTTGCAAGAAAATTACTTTGACCCCCCAAACATTATATATTTTTTAAAGCAAATGCCCTACAGTGTTTCATTTTTTTTTTTTTTTTTTATCACACAGTATTTGCGCAGCGATTTTTTTCAAATGCATTTTTTGGGGAAAAAACACACTTTTTTTAAATTTTAATGCACTAAAACACACTATATTGCCCAAATGTTTGATGAAATAAAAAAGATGATCTTAGGCTGAGTACATGGATACCAAACATGACATGCTTTAAAATTGCGCACAAACGTGCAGTGGCAACAAGATTGATACATTTTTAAAAGCCTTTACAGGTTACCACTTTAGATTTACAGAGGAGGTATACTGCTAAAATTACTGCCCTCGATCTGACCTTCGCGGTGATACCTCATTGCATGGTGCAATTGCTGTTTACATTTGACGCCAGACCGATGCTTGCGTTCGCCTTAGCGCGAGAGCAGGGGGGGGACAGGGGTGCTTTTTTTTTTTTTTTTTTTTTTTTTTCCTTTATTTTTTTTTGCTTTTTTATCTTATTTTTAACCACCTCAATACTGGGCACTTTCACCCCCTTCCTTCCCAGACCAATTTTCAGCTTTCAGCGCTCTCGCACTTTTAATGGCAATTACTCAGTCATGCAACACTGTACCCAAATGAAATTTTTATCATTTTGTTCACACAAATAGAGCTTTCTTTTGGTGATATTTATTCACGACTCCGTTTTTTTTTTTTTTTTTTTGCGATATATGCGCAAAAATAGCGGAAATTTGGAAAAAAAACTATTTTCTTCCTGTTTTAAAAGAAATCCAATAAAATCGAATTTTGTCATAAATTTAAGCCACAATGTATTCTGCTACATGTTTTTGATAAAAAAAATCCTGTTAAGTGTATAATAATTGGTTTGTGTGATCACGGACATATGTACGCAAATGATCATGTACAGATTTGCGCAGGTGATCACGTACATATGTGTGCAGATTACCATTGGGACATGTGATTTTAGTGGAACATATGTGGGGGACAGCTTTTTTTATTATTTGGGGATATGTGTTTTGGGGACGTGTTTTGGGGACATGTGTGTTTTACATTGTATGGGGACATGTGTGTTGACACTAGGTTGGTGATCAGTGAGTAAAAAGCTATAAAAAACAGCTCATACTCACTGATCATCAGCCGGCTGCAGCGATCCCCTCTCCTCAGTGACAACTTCCGTGAGAGGAGAGCTGATTGCCTAGCAACCAGCTGTGTTTACATCACATGACGGCTGCGATTGGACACGGCCGTCATGTGATCAGGAGGGCCAATCACAGAGCCCTTCTGCCGATCCGAGATGCGCCATGTCCGGGTAACACGAGCGCATCGGGATCGCGTTGCTGCGCGGGCACGCACGCGATCCCGCTCCTTCTGAGGGACGTTCCTGAACGTAGTAAGGGAAACCGGAAGTGAAACCTTGCAGCTTCACAGCCCGTTTCCTACTGCGCATGCGTGAGTCGCGCTGTGCCTTCTGAATGATTCCATAGTCTTCTGGGTCCTGAGATGTGTACCAGAAGACTGCGGGGAAAGGAGGGGGCCAAGCTTCCGGCTAAGTTCACCATGGCCATCTGAGCCAGAAGTGGGAGCTGGTACCTGTCAAATCAGGTACCTGCTCCCCCCCAAAAAATTGAGGATGCAAACAAGCAGAGCTTTGGGTGGAGCACCGCTTCTAGCTTTTAATTAAAGCTAGAAGCTGACTTGTTATGTGCAGCTGTTCAAAATTCTGTCTGCTCCAGTTTTGATAAATTCTTCTCATTGTGTGGGGAAGCCCCCTGTGTGTGAATTTTATTATTTCAACCATGTTGGGCTGTTTGGTTTAGCATGGCAATCATAGATGGATTTGGCTGTATGTATTTATGGCTAGACTTTCTTTTCTCTTTTTTTTTTTTTTTTTTTTTTTTTTTTTTTTTTTTTTTTTTTTTTTTTTTTTTAAATCCTGGCTGTGCTTTTCTAGTATGCACAGCTAAATGGAGATACTCACTCATGTAAAAGAGAAGTCCAGCCAAAGCTCGTTTGACTGAACTTCTCCTATGGATCACAAGAGTGCAATTCGTTTTGCACTCCTGTGATCCGTTTTCAGCAAAGAGCGGGCTGAAGTCCGCTCTCTGCTGACATCACAGAAATCAAACAATAAAGTCTGGATCCACCAGGTGCCTGGACTGATACCTGTCTCAGCCTCTCAGTGAGCCACTGAGAGCCTGAGATGGCCGCTCCCCGGCCCTCCACAGCTCAGCGCTCCAGTGAGCGTGGGGTGTCAGAGTGGGGGGCTGCTGACTGACGGTCAGCAGCTCTCTGCTCAGGGAGCTGAGAGAACCGAGCCATCAGTGGTGTTCCATCGCTCGGTTCTCAGTGCAGAGGCACCACTGGAAGTTTGATGCTGCATCCACCTAGGTAGGTATGATTCTGGAAAAAAAACATACTACTTTCTCCTATCACCTTCCAGGACAGCACACCTGAGAGATGAGGGCTCCTCCCTACAGGAAACACAATCAATTGACAGCTTGTTATAAGACCCCACCCTTCCCCTTGATCCCCAGTATTGATTGTGTTTCTCCTGAGCACAGCATGTTTATTTAGTTTAAATGACCGGGTAGGGTCGGATGGTCCTCTGTTGAGACAGGTTTTAGGGAGGCCGGAGAGGGCTGAACTAACCTGCAGGCTTGTCCTTCTCACAGGTCGAAAAAAAGAGAAATGGGAGTGGTGCGCTTATTCAATATAATGTGCCATAAAATAAACAAAACTAAACATGCTAAAAAAGCAAACAAAAGTCCAAGAAAAGCCCAATGGTAGGAATCAGTTTATATAGAGATGGATATCTCATAGAAATAACTTGATAGGAGAAAAAACAAAGCATCAATCCAACATCGACTGTAAAATTTATAGATTGGCTGCTCACCTCCAACAATGACCAAAAGGTCAAACAAGGCTCATCAGACAGAAAATGGGGAATCCTGCTGGTGGCTTTGTGAAGACATTCAGGTCCCAAGCATAGACGAATTGCTGCATGGAATCTTGGCATCAACACATCCTGCGGTCATCAATGGGTAATTCCATATATAGAGAAAAGGCTCGCTCCAAGGGATAAATACTACTTTTTTGAATGGCACTCAAAGGAAACAAAGAACAACCATAGTGCAATATTGCCAGATAAAATAAACTTGTTTAATAAAAGAGGCTGCTAACATCAAGTAAGAACAAAAACCGCAGTATAAAATGGGAGTACACACTCACCTCCTCACCACGCTTCCATGATCTGCACTGGAAGTGACGTCACAAGGCTCCGCCCGACACGTTGCATCACTGGTCACGTGACTTCCTCAGGGAGCAGAAGAGAGAGAGCAAGGCGGTGAATAGCAGTCAGCTTGTTGTACTAGCCCCTCAGCAGGACCGAGCCAACCTCCTCATGCAACAGGAGGAAGGGATGGCGATTACAACTGCGTGCGGATCCAGGTCGGGGCCTGGTGAGTAGAAACCCCCCCCGTGGAAAGGGGGGGTGAGAGGCCCTGGGCCAGCCAGGACAGGCTGGGCCTCACCAATCACCTTACCCTCCCCCCTCCCAGTACAAGCCTGCAGTTAGGGGGAAGACAAAGTAAACATTACGTATATGCTCTATCTCTTGTCTTGCAGAATCCCCCAGTGGAACCCAGTAGGCCCCAGATATACAGCCTCCTGCCGCAACAGAGCATAGCTCCTCAAAAAAATAAATGTGGGTACTGTAAGGATAAGCTCCCAAAGTCCCATTCCAAACCCTTCTGCTATAAATGTATCAATAAATTAGCAGGGAAAGAGGCTTCTACTTTGAAAAAGTTCCTTTCATATATGCAAACAGAAATGCTGGCAACAGTCAAGTCTTTCCGTGAAGCCGCCAGAAAGTCAACAGCCCAGGGCCCTGACCCAGAGGAGCTTGCCCCTAGAGAGGGCCCATGCTTCCAGGAAAATATCTCTGGAGGGGGTCCCAGTGCCCCCCTCCCACCCTCAGTCACTACCTCTAGTTCAGGAAGAGGAGGATGGGGGGGAATGGAAAGCCAGGTTAGGTCAGACCACAGCTCAGATGGGGAGGTGGATCCAGACCAGCTAAGCGAGACACAGAAGGATGCTGGGTTAAGGAGACACCTCTTCACCCTGGAGGATCTGGATAGGCTCCTACAGGCGATATGTGCCACAGAGGAGATTCCAGAGACCCCTAAAGTGATCTCTGCACAGGACAAGGTATACAGGGAGCTGAGCAAGGCTCAATCCAGGGTATTCCCACTCCTTCATTCCCTAAAGTATCTGATCCTACAGGAATAGAGGGGACCTGAAAGGAGAATTGTCAGACAAAAAAACTGGAAAAGGAGATTTCCCTTTTTAAAGAAGGTGACAAGGAGACATTCTTTAAGCACCCAAAACTGGATGCTGCTCTGTCTCAAGTCACCAAGCAGTCTGACCTCTCTTTTGAGGACGCAGGCACTATTAATGATCTGATGGACCGTAGATAAGAATCCCTACTTAGAAAGGCTTTTGATGCAAGTACATCAGCCATGGGTCCAGCCTTAGCGGGGGCTTGTGTAGCCAGGAATGCAGATTTCTGGCTGGAGAAGCTGACCAAACACCTATCGCAGGAATCCCAATCGGATGACATCCTTGACTCCATATCAGTGATAGGAAAAGCTGTTGCATACCATACAGATACCGCAATTTAGTCTGCAAGAGTCTCAGCTAAAACAGCCGCATTAATCAACTCAGCTAGAAGGGCTGTCTGGATTAAGGACCTGGACGATGTATTGTCTAGGTCCTCAGAAAAGGGTAAAAAATTCCCAGTAATGTCAAGAAGGAAAAATTTAAAAATATTTTCTCACCTCACCTTCCAGGACAGCAACACATGAGATGAGAGGCTCCTCCCTACAGGAAACACAATCAGTTCACAGCTGTTTAAAAGGCCCCACCTTACCCCTTGTCCCTCCAGTATTGATTGTGTTTCTCCCACAGCGAAATGTTTTTTCTCCCTTCGTCTTTCAGCACAGCACCTGGAGAGAGCGTAGCTCCACCCACTTTCCCAGGAAACACTGCAGTCAGTTTTCTTTATAGACCGGACTCTTCCACCATGGCCTCAGTTGTAGTGTTTCCTCCACCGTGGTGGAAGCGCTGCAGGGAACCAGGGGTGTGCTACACTTTCTCCAGGTGTGGAGAGTATGGGGCATACCTGTAAGCTTGTCCTTCTTTGTCAGCAGGCCAGCCCAGCATCCTCCCTTACGTGAGGGGGGTGCTCCGGCGTCCCCTCCTCTTCATACCCGGCGAGGGTCAGGCTGCTGGGGGTTTTCGCTCTTTTAGACCGGCGGCACAGGCTTAGGAGGAATTTTTGTATTTCGCGCCTCCATCCCCAAGCCTCCATGCCTTCCGGGTCCCGATGAGTGGGTCATTCCGGCCGGGGGTGGGAAATTTAAAATAAAAAGCAGCTGAACGCCATTTGTAGCCCTTGCAGCATGGAGGAGGAAAAAACGGCGGTGGCAGGAGCCACTCACACCAGCCAGGCCCAGGTAAGCAGGAACAGTGGTCTCTGTACATTACTCTATGGGTCATGTATAATTTCCCTCCCTTATTCCCATGGGGGGGAGTTAGGGGAGGCTGCACCACTATTCCTGGATTGCTGTGTACCAGGAAGAATGTGTTGTCTATTAGAAAAGTGACTCTGTGGGGGGATTCACTAGCTGGTATCAAACACCGGAGCTAAAGGGTTAGCTCCTCTATTTGGCAGCATGTTATGGTTTACATTTAAGTGATTACTGTTTTGTGTAGATGCACATGTTAATTGAGGGCTGGTTTTGGTGTATTTTAGAAAGTTAAAGAAAAGACCAAACATTCCTCCAATCCTCCTAAGAGGAAATGTCCGTCCTGCAAAAATGTACTTAGAGAGTCCTGGACCAAGGTGTTATGCAGGTCCTGTATAGCAGATTTGATTAAAGAGGAAACCTCTCCAGCTACACCTGCGACTCAACAAGGAGAATTATTAAGCTCCTTCCGGAAGGAACTGGCGGACACATTTGAGACCTTCCGTTCCTATCTGGATAAACACCCAGCTGCACAACCTAGAGGCAGCGCAGTACCCTGTTCTCATTCATCTGTTTATGCATCCAGAGGGGGCAGTGATTCAGAGGATGAAGAGTGAAGTGTTTCCCCAGGCTCTGAGGATGAAGAGAGAGATTTCTTCTTCTTCACGCTATAAATTATCCTTAGATGATGTGGATGATCTTTTAAAGACTATCCACACAACTTTGAACATCAGAAGATAAAACCCAGTTGTTATTGCATGACCAGATGTTTCAAGGCATGGGTTAAGTGAAGCATCGGGTATTTCCAGTACTTAAGTTTCTATCGGAAACAGTGAAAAGAGAATGGAAGGACCCAGAGAGGGCTCCTTTCTTTTTCAAATCCCTCAAACTGAGGTTTCCGTTCGAAGAGGATAGCTCTCAAGTCTGGAATAAAAAAACAAAGCTTGATGCGGCTTTTTCTCAAGTATCAAGGAACACAGACTTTGCGTTTGAGGATATGGGTATCCTAAAAGACGCCATGGTTAAAAGGGCAGACTCCCTATTAAAGAAAGCATGGGACTCGACCTTGGCAAACTTGAAGCCAGCCATGGCCTCAACTGTGGTGGCCAGGAACCTAGAGCACTGGCTTGAACAGTTGAAAACCCATATTGAAGCAGGAACTCCCCGTATTGACCTGTTGGATACACTGCCAGTACTACAAAATGCAGTGGGGTACATGGCAGATGCCACCGCTGAATCTGTAAAAATGTCAGCCAGATCTTCAGCCTTGGTAAACTTAGCTCGTATAGCTCTATGGGTTAAAACATGGTCAGGGGATACAGCCTCAAAAGCTAAACTATGTGGTCTATCCTTTGAGGGGAAATTTAGTTTTCGGTCCTGATCTTGAAGCCGTACTCGGTAGAACGGCCGATAAGTAGAAGGCCTTCCCACTCAAGAAGAAGGCGATCCCTCAGGGCAAGAAAAATTTTTGTGCTTTTTGCAAAACCCAGGAAACGAAAGACAGGTTACAAAAAACCCTGGAGGTCCCAAAGAGGGAGGGGCAAGTCAGGGGTAGTGTTTCGCCCCCCTACCCAAAGCACAAAAGACCAGTGACAGTCCTACAACTGTGGGAGCAAGGCTGCAGTGGAAGACAACGACCAGTCCGTTTATTCTCAAGACAATATTAGAGGGTTACAGACTGGAGTTCTCTCAACTCCCACCAGTTCGTTTTTACGTAACCCAGGCCCCCCGAGACCTAGAGAAATCTCTAGCAATGCCATCCATCCTATAGGAATTGATCCAACAAAGAGTGATCACAACTGTTCCCCCCAAAGAGGAAGGGCAGGGGTGCTGTTCGCACCTATACCTAGTAAGGAAACCTTTAGGAAAGTTCAGGTTGATTCTGAACCTGAAGATACTAAATAGATCAATCAGGTACAAGAAGTTCAGGATGGACACAATTTATTTCAGTGAAGGGTCTCCTGTTTTTTAGCTTCCATAGACCTGAGGGATGCGTATCTCCATGTACCTATAGCACCAGTATCGCAGAAATACCTAAGGTTTGCGGTGAAGATGGGAGACTTAGTCTCCCATCTTCAGTTCAGAGCCCTTCCTTTTGGGCTGTCCTCCTCACTGAGGATATTCACGAAGATCATAGCAGAGGCCTTAGCTCCCCTCAGAATAAAAGGAATATAGATTATACCATATCTAGGCGACCTCCTGATATTTGCCAAAACAAGGGATCTACTAGAGAAAGATCTGAGGGGGACAAAGAGACACTTGGAAGGTCTCAGCTGGATCATAAACAAGGACAAGTCAAACATGATCCCATCTCAGACAATAACATTTCTGAGATATACCATCAATTCCATACAGAAAAGAATTTTTCTCCCAGAGGGAAAAATAGAGAAAGTCCAAAACCCCGTAAAAAAGACCCAGACAAACTTGCCAATCTCTATCAGGGCAGCTATGTCAGTGTTAGGACTCATCACAGCATCCATACCAGCAGTACAATGGGCATGTCTCCATGCGAGGGATCTCCAACAGGCAATTCTGAGGAATTTGTCCTATGGGGAGCCTCTGGAAAAATTGATCAGAATGCCCCAGTAGAAAGGAGGTTAACAGATGCAAGTTCTTGGGGTTGGGGCGCCCATCTGGAAGGGCAGATGGCTCAAGGAACTTGGACAAACAAGGAAGCCAAGAGATCCTCCAATTGGAGGGAGTTAAGGGCTATTCTTCTAGGACTATGGGCCTTCGAGGATCTAGTCCAAGGTCACCATGTTCAAGTGTTGTCGGACAACGCCACAGCAGTGTCTTATATAACAAGACAAGAAGGCACGAGAAGCAGGGTGTTACTATCTTCGGCCCTTCAGATTCTGTCCTGGGCAGAAAGCAACTTGAGGTCCCTAACAGCGGTGCACCTAAAGGGAGATCTGAAACTAATAGGAGACTTTCTGAGCAGAGAAAGGATACTAGAATCAGAATAGTGTCTGAACTCAGAGGTATTTCAGAGGCTAATAGAGAGATGGGGAGCTCTTCAGATAGATCTGTTCGCATCCCAAACCAACACAAAGGTGGAGGCCTATTTTTCACTGAAGAGGCAAGATCAAGCGAGGATTGGATGCACTAGCACAGCCCTGGAACTTCCGCTTGTGCTATGCCTTCCCCCCTTTTCAAATGATCCTGTTGGTATTAAAGAAGCTGCAAAAAGAGGCCACGAGTATGATTCTAGTGGCTCCTTTTTGGCCCAAGAGGGCCTGGTTTGCAACTGTGCAGAGGATGGTGGTGGAACCTCACTGGGTGCTTCCACTGCAGAGAGATCTCCTAACCTAGGGACCCCTTCAACATCCAAATATCGAACACCTCACACTGAAAGGCTGGTTACTGAGGAGCAGATCCTAAAAAGAAAAAGGTTGTCAGACAAACTAGTCTTAACCCTATTAAGTAGCCGAAAAAAGTTCACTAGAGCAATTTATTTTAAAACGTTTTAATTCCTGGTGCACAATTAAGGTTTGTTCACCACAGGAAATTATTTCGGTATTAGAATTTCTCCATGAGGGGATGGGGTTGGAAGCTAGTACCCTGAAGGTCCAAGTGGCCGCTTTATCGATTTTTATTGAGAGACAGCTATCTCAGGAACTGCTTGTTATAAGATTTTTTAAGGCATTGGCCAGAGCTAGGCCAGTACCTTTTAAGTTTTTCCGAAATGGGACCTATCACTGGTATTACAGGGCTTGACTAAAAAACCCTTTGAACCTCCAGAGGAAGCGACAATCAGATTTTGGTCGCTCAAACTGGTTCTTTTAGTGGCAGTTACATCAACTAGGAGGGTGAGCGAACTGCAAGCCCTGTCTATAGTCAAACCTTTGTGTTATATATTTCCAGACCGGGTAGTGCTAAAAACTGGCCTGTGTTTTCTGCCAAAAGTTCCAACAGCATTTCATAGGACACAGAAAATAATTCTCCAAACCTTTTGCCCTACACCATCCAGCTCTAGGGAGAGGTCTTTCCACAGTCTGGACGTGAGAAGGTGTTTACTACACTATCTAGAAGTTACGAGAGAATTCAGAAAATCAAATTCACTCCTTTATATTGTTCTCAGGACCACGTAAAGGGTACAGTGCTTCTAAAAACACTATAGGAAGATGGCTGCGAATGCCCATCAGTGAAGCCTATAGAGCTTCAGGGGAAGATCCTCCCACAGGGGTACTGGCCCATTCAACACGGGCAGTAGCAACATCCTGGGCGGAACATGCAGGGGCTTCTCCGGGTCGGATCTGTAAGGCGGCCACATGGACAAGCTTTTCCACCTTTACCCGCCACTACAGGTTGGACTTGCTATCAGTATCGGAGCAATCATTTGGCAGTAAAGTCCTGCAGGCAGTGGTCCCACCCTAGAGTAAGTACTCTCTTATCTCCAGGTGCTGTCCTGAAAGACGAAGGGAGAAAACCTTAGTTAGACTTACCGGTAACGGTATTTCTACGAGTCTTTCAGGACATGGCCGATGACCCGCCCTAATTGTATTATAAAATGTGGTGTTATTGCTATGTTCTGCTTATCTAATTTCAGCATGGCTGGAGGTACTCTATAAATAACTGAGGCCATGGTGGAAGTGTCCAGTCTATAAAGAAAACTGACTGCAGTCTTTCCTGGGAAAGTGGGTGGAGCTACGCTCTCTCCAGGTGCTGTCCTGAAAGACTCGTAGAAATGCCATTACCGGTAAGTCTAACTAAGGGTTTTCTTTTTTTTCTCTGACCAGAAGACTTAAGAGTTGGATGGTCAGCCTGTCAGCCAGGTTTAGGAATGCCGGTGAGGGCTTCACTAACCTGCCGCCTCAGAGCTTCTCACAGGTCACCACCACGGCATTATGCAGGTGGTTTGGGTGTAACTGAATCCCCTGCCGTTGCATGTCGCTCAGCAGCCCGGATCTCCTCATGTCTTTCCCTGCGTGCAGCAGGTGACATTTTGCTGAAGTCCAAACGTTGCAAGACACCAAGGAAAGGACTTTGCAGGCTCCAAGCCTCACAGAAACTCAAAGTTTCTCAGGTTGAAACTTCCTGTCAGAGCAGGAGGAGGGTGAAGCGTGCCCAGTGTGACCCAGGAAATGGGCTCTAAGCATGGAGGAAATGCCGGACACGCGTGGCTGCGGAGGCTGAAGCATTCCTGTCTCGCAGGGCTCAGCGAGCTGCAAGGAGCTGAAAGTCTGTCTGAGCCCACCTCACAGAGAAGGAGGATGGAAAGACAGCACAGGTGGCTGCAGGCAAGAGCAAGCCAGGGCAGGATAAGTGCCATTTACCTACTATAAGGGTGATGCCAGATTAAAGCGGGGTTCCACTGTCTACAGTGTTTTTTTTATTTTTGGAAAATGACAAAGATAATTTGTTTTTGTTAATTTCGGATGTCAGTTTTCTCCCAAAAAATGAACTTTTAAAAATTTCTGCTGACGGTTCTCATCTTGCCTGTGGGCATGTGAAGCCCACAGGCATCCTCTTCCGGGATATTGTGCCGCTGATCGACCAGCATGCACCGCCTGTTGTATTCCCGATCTCGCTCATGCGCAGTAACCTTAGATTGGATCACCGTAAACAGCTCAGGTTGCCATCACAACGAGCGGCGGCATCGGAAGTCTCACCCCGTTGTGATGGCAACTGAGATAAGCAACGTCACTTCCAGGATTAAAATCACGCCATAACTCATGCCAGGCCGCCGCACTGACTCCTGGGAACAATGACACAAGCTTCCAGGAGCCAGTGCGGCTAATAGGAAATGACGAGTTAGCCGCACTGAACCCACCCATATCCGCAGGCTCTACATCCAGGAACTAAACAAGATGATCTCAACAACAAAGGTACAGTGAAAAAAAAAAAAGGTCAGTTTTTTCATAAGGACATTGCGGTAGTCCTCTTGAGCTATTGTCAAAAAATCGGGTGGAGCTCCGCTTTAAGAAGCAATCCTCCATGCTCTCTCCTCTGGGAATGGGGGGCCTGCAGCCATGATACAGGAGGCAGTTATGCCGCGTACACACGGTCGGACTTTCCGGCATACTTGGTCCGGCGGACCAGAGTGTGCCGGACAATCCGCCCGTGTGTAGGCACCGGCGGACTTTTCCGGCGGACTTTTTCCCAAAAGCCCGCCGGACCTAGATTTGAAGAAAGTTCTAAATCTTTCCGCCGGACTCAGTTTCGGGCGGAAAGTCCGCTCGTGTGTGTGCTGGTCCGACGGAAAGCCCGCTCGTGTGTAGGCTGGTCCGACGGACCAGATACAACACGAGGGCAGGGTATTGCATCTCACGCTCGCTGCAATAGGAAAAACACATTTTCCTATTGCGGCGAGCGCGGGGCATACCAGGCCCTTAGGTCTGGTATGGATTATAAAGGGAAGCCCCTACGCCGAAAAAAACGGCGTGGGGTCCCCCCTAAAATCCATACCAGACCCCGATCCGAGCACGCAGCCTGGCCGGTCAGGAAAGGGGGTGGGGACGAGCGAGCGCCCCCCCCCCTCCTGAACCGTACCAGGCCGCATGCCCTCAACATGGGGGTGGGTGCTTTGGGGGAGGGGGGCGCCCTGCGCCCCCCCCCCCCAAAGCACCTTGTCCCTATGTTGATGAGGACAAGGGCCTCTTCCCGACAACCCTGGCCGTTGGTTGTCGGGGTCTGCGGGCGGGGGCTTATCGGAATCTGGGAGCCCCCTTTAATAAGGGGGCCCCCAGATCCCGGCCCCCCACCCTATGTAAATGAGTATGGGGTACATGGTACCCCTACCCATTTACCTAGGAAAAAAGTGTAAGTAATAAAACACACTACACAGGTTTTTAAAATATTTTATTAAACAGCTCCGGGGGGGGGATCTTCCTCCGGCTTCGGGGGTCTTCTTCCGGCTTCGGGGGTCCCTCCGCTTCATCTTCTCCCGGCGTCCGGTTGGTTCTTCTCCGCTCTCTTCTCCCGGTGTTCCTGTTCTTCGGCCGGCTCCTCTGCTGTCTTCAATTAGCTCTCTTGCCAGCAGAGGTCCGGACTTCTGGGCTTCTGGGCTTCTTCTCTTCTCTTCTCCAGATGTTGACACGACGCTCTCTCCTGCTGGACTGCTCTCCGAGGGCTGCGTTGTGACTTATATAGGCGGAGACCCCGCCCCCTTTTGATGTCACAGTCCCTGGGCATGCTGGGACTGTGACGTTTTAGGGGGCGTGGTCACTGGGTGATGTTGACCACGCCCCCTAAAACGTCACAGTCCCAGCATGCCCAGGGACTGTGACATCAAAAGGGGGCGGGGTCTCCACCTATATAAGTCACAACGCAGCCCTCGGAGAGCAGTCCAGCAGGAGAGAGCGTCGTGTCAACATCTGGAGAAGAGAAGAGAAGAAGCCCAGAAGCCCAGAAGTCCGGACCTCTGCTGGCAAGAGAGCTAATTGAAGACAGCAGAGGAGCCGGCCGAAGAACAGGAACACCGGGAGAAGAGAGCGGAGAAGAACCAACCGGACGCCGGGAGAAGATGAAGCGGAGGGACCCCCGAAGCCGGAAGAAGACCCCCGAAGCCGGAGGAAGATCCCCCCCCCGGAGCTGTTTAATAAAATATTTTAAAAACCTGTGTAGTGTGTTTTATTACTTACACTTTTTTCCTAGGTAAATGGGTAGGGGTACCATGTACCCCATACTCATTTACATAGGGTGGGGGGCCGGGATCTGGGGGCCCCCTTATTAAAGGGGGCTCCCAGATTCCGATAAGCCCCCGCCCGCAGACCCCGACAACCAACGGCCAGGGTTGTCGGGAAGAGGCCCTTGTCCTCATCAACATGGGGACAAGGTGCTTTGGGGGGGGGGGCGCAGGGCGCCCCCCTCCCCCAAAGCACCCACCCCCATGTTGAGGGCATGCGGCCTGGTATGGTTCAGGAGGGGGGGGGCGCTCGCTCGTCCCCACCCCCTTTCCTGACCGGCCAGGCTGCGTGCTCGGATCGGGGTCTGGTATGGATTTTAGGGGGACCCCACGCCGTTTTTTCGGCGTAGCGGGGTTCCCCTTTATAATCCATACCAGACCTAAGGGCCTGGTATGCCCCGCGACGGGGCTAGTAAGGTGTCAATCTCGCCGATAAAAGCGGCAAGATTGACATCCTTTTCTAGTCCCGTCGCACCTGAGTCACGTTCAAAATGAACGGACTTGTCCGTGTGTGGGCAAGTCCGTTCATTCTGAAAGTCCGCCGGAACTCCGGCGAAAGTCCGTCGGAAAGACGGGCGGACTTAGCCCGCCGGAAAGTCCCGGCATGTGTGGGCAAGTCCGTCCGTTTTAAAGTCCGGCGCACCTGGCGGACAAAGTCCGTCGGAAAGTGTGCCGGACCAAGTAGGATAGAAAGTCCGCTCGTGTGTACGCGGCATAAGAGTGACTGTTGGTTGTTCCCTCTTCTCTTACAGATTCCCCAAGTGGAGTGCAGGAGGTCTCTGACAAACCAACTTCCTCATCCGCTAGCACTAGTGCCAGTAAAAAGTGCGGTAACTGCGGGGAAAGATTGTCTAAATCCCACACCAAGCCATTTTTGTAATAGGTGTATTAACAAACTGGCTGGAAAAGAGGCCTGAGGATTAATGAAAGCTTTTCTTAAATCTGCTCAAGAGGCAATGTTGGCCACTATTCAATCTTTCCGCACCTCTGTACCCACACCTCAGGCAGTAGACTCAGAGCAACTTACCCTTCTAAAGAGGGTAATGGCCCTGGCCTTCCTTCCCCACCTTCCTTTTGAAAAAAGTTTGGACCCCAGAAGAGGTGTGTGGGCAGGCTACTGGTGCAGTGCAAACAGCCTAACTTGGCAGCTCCCTAGTGGGGACAGCAACTTGGAAGGGGGTGATTTTTGGCTGCTATCCTCTTCTCATGTGACCTTGAGAGAAAAGCAAGCCGTGTGGCTGTGGCACAGGGTGAGACAACAGTGGTGAGTACTTCCCTTTTTTGCCTTGGGAGATTAGCAGCAGAATCCCTAATGGCAGTCTGGTGGTTTCTAGGCATTTGAGATAGGACTCCCTCCCTCAATACAGGATGCTACTATCCTTTCCCTTGGGTCTGGGAACAAATAGCCCAGAAGCTTTAGCTAGACCAATGTCCACAGCTCCATTTTACCTTAGGAAATGCAGTGGCTATTGCAACAATTTCCAGCCACTCACTATAAATCCATCAATAAAGATAAATATAGTGAAGAGTTGAGAGCCTTATAGGCTATTTCTGCCAATAAACAAGTTACACATTCCTAAAGGGTTAATTGAAGTGACGTGAAGTGGTCTGCAGGTACCTGGTGATTCCAGGAGTAATAGCACAGATTTCCCCTGGTCAACAATGCACACCAAGTAATCTGAATATATTGAGCCAACTGCTATGAATCTGGCATGTAATCTGAATATATTAGGCCAGCTGCTATGAATCTGGCATGTAGCTGCAAGTGGGTTCATTTAGAGATTGTTGGCTTTTAAAAGCCTGCTGCCTAGTTTTTCCCCATATGGGGACGATGACACCACAAGGGGTACCCTTATGAACATATTCTCTTTGTGGGGGTTGCTTGGTATATGTAACATCTTATCATCTCCAACCTATTAATTCCTCCTTACACTGCAGTTATATCTGTAGGTGTGTAAGAGTTAATCGGGACCTCTTGTGGTTTGGGCTACAGCCCACCCCTTGGATGAATTAGAAGCATAAATTATTATCCTGCAACTCTTAATTGATGGGTTCTGGTGCAAACCTCTACGCAAGAGCTACATATACTAACCTGTATCTAATGATTGCTTGTTAAGCCCTATAGGTGTCTGATTGCCTCCAGGCTAATGCTGGCCATACAGTATACGAAAAATTGGCCAAAATTCAGCCATTTAGACAGTTCTTTTGTTTTTCGGACAGGTAATGGGCACAAAAGTGATAATCGTTGGGATGTTTTTTGAGCTGAAGAAACGAAAGATAAGTTTGGAAATTTTCTGCCGAACGAACGATAAATTGAAAGGTTAATGCGTTTCCCGTCCGAACTGCTTGCACTAAGGATATGTAAAAAAACGAACAAAAATGCATTCGTTTATGTCCACTGAACGATTTATCGGTCATTACATGATGCCACTATCGTTTGCGCTCACGGCCGAACGTTCGTTTTTCGAAAATGGGTTCGGCCGATCTTTCGTATAGTGTATGACCAGCATAAGATTGTGACCACCACTTCCTGAGACTGGCTTAATTGACCTCTAGGTCTGTGCTTGTTAAGACCTTAGATGCTTGGGAGACTTGGACTCTTTCACCAGTGTAATAAAAGTGTGTGTGTGTCTAACTACACCTGCTCATACTTTGACAGTGGTAGACCAACATCTATTGCTACTGTGGGGTATTCACACACCTTAGACTTCCATTATTGGAACTACCCTGCATCCCCTCTGGTGGTTGAAGGTTTAGTATATGGAGTCCAGGCTATGCCTGTGGTAGATTTTGCCCTTTGCTGGGCAGTTGAATATACCATGACTCTGACTTCATGCTTTGGTTGTATATCAGAAATGCACAATGTGGAAGTTATTTGTGTCTCTTCTGGTTGTTTTGCTGCTCATCAGAAATACAAAACAGTAAGTCATACTGCACCTTGTTGCTAATCAGAAAATGCATAGCATTAAGGTTGTTGGTAACATTTCTGTTGATCATAAGACTGTACCCTGTTGCTAACCAGATATGCACAGCATTGCAGTAGCTAGTGACATCTCTGGTTATGGCTATACGCTGTTGCTAATCACAAGTGCACAGCATTTAAAGTTTGTTAGCGACATTTCTGTCGATCATAAGACAACCTGTTGCTAATCAGAAATGCACAGCATTAAAAGTTGCTAGTGACTTTTCTGTTATAGGACTGTACGCTGTTGCTAACAAAAAATGCATAGCATTTAAAGTCGTTAGCAACATTTCTGTCGGTCTTAGAACTGTACCCTGTTGCTAATCTGAAATAAACAGCATTTAAAGTTGCTAGTGACGTTTCTATTGGTCATATGGCTATACTCAGTTGCTAATCAAAAAAATGCACAGCATTTAAAGTCTGTTAGCGACATTTCTGGCGATTATCAGACTGTACCCAGTTGCTAATCAGAAACGCACAGCTTTGAAGTTTGTCAGTGTCTTTTCCGTTATGACCGCACCGTGTTACTAATCAGAAAGGCCCAACTTTGAGAAGGTACCTTTTACCTTTTCGAAAAAAGACACAAGTCCATCAAGTCCAACCTATATGTGTGATTATATGTCAGCATTACCTTGTATATCCCTGTATGTTGTGGTAGTTCAGGTGCTTATCTAATAGTTTCTTAAAACTATCGAGGCACCCCGCTGAGACCACCGCCTGTGGAAGGGAATTCCACATCCTTGCCACTCTTACAGTAAAGAACCCTCTACGTAGTTTAACCACTTGCCGACCGCCGCACGCCGATGTACGTCCTAACTTTGCCGTTGGATATCGTTGTCATGGTAGCAGCTAGCTGCCATAATCCCGGTATCCCTGTTTTCGTGCGGTGGTCGGCTACAAGATAAAAGTGGTCTCTGCGGCGGATTCACCCTGCAATCACTTTTATCGGTGGCGGGAGAGGGACCCCCCTCCCGCTGCGATACAGTGCCCTCCGCCGCTTACCGGAGCCATCGATAGCGGCGGAGGCGATCGCGTCTTTCCTCTAGCTGTGCCTGGAGACGAGTGAGGGGAAGATGGCGCCCTCTCGTCTCCATGACACTGCAGGACGGAAGCGACGTTAAAACGTCACTTCAGCCCATACGTCTTAAAGGCATATTTTTTTCAATGTCATTTTTTTAAATGATTTTTTTTTTTTTTAAATTGCATTTTAGTGTAAATATGAGATCTGAGGTCTTTTTGACCCCAGATCTCATATTTAAGAGGACCTGTCATTCTTTTTTCTATTACAAGGGATGCTTACATTCCTTGTAAAATTTTTTTATTTTTTTTTTTTTTTTTTTTAAACCGTGTAAAAATAAATAAATAAAATCATATAAAAAAAAAAAAAAAAAAAATGTTTTTAAACGCCCTGTCCCGACGAGCTTGCGCGCAGAAGCGAACGCATATGAAAACGGTGGTCAAACCACACATGTGAGGTATCCCCGCGATCGGTAGAGCGAGAACAATAATTCTAGCCCTAGACCTCCTCTGTAACGCAAAACATGCAACCTGTAGAATTTTTTAAATGTCGCCTATGGAGATTTTTGAGGGTAAAAGTTTGACGCCATTCCACGAGCGGGCGCAGTTTTGAAACGTGACATGTTGGGTATCAATTTACTGTTGTCTTATTTTTTATTCAAAAAAGTTAATTTTTTACAAAAAAAAAGTGCGCTTGTAAGACCGCTGCGCAAATACGGTGTGAATAAAAGTATTGCAATGACCGCCATTTTATTCTCTAGGGTTTTAGAAAAAAAACAATATATAATGTTTGGGGGTTCTAAGTAATTTTCTAGCAAAAAAAAATGTTTTAAATATGTAAACACCTAAATTCCAAAACGAGGCTGGTCCTTAAGTGGTTAAAGCGGAGTTCCACACAAAAATGGAACTTCCGCTTTTCGGAACCCCCCCCCTCCGGTGTCACATTTGGCACCTTTCAGGGGGGAGGGGGGTGCAGATACCTGTTTAAGACAGGTATTTGCACCTACTTTCGGCATAGACTCCCATGGGAGTCTATGCTTCTTCCTGTCCCTCCGCGCTGTCTCCTGGGAAACACACAGCTCCCAGGAGATAGCGGGGACCAGTTACGATGCGCAGCGTAACTCGCGCATGCGCAGTAGGGAACCGGGAAGTGAAGCCACACCGCTTCACTTCCTGATTCCCTCACCTAGGATGGCGGCGGCAGCTGCCGAGAACCGAGCGGGTTCTCGGCGTCGCCTGCTGACATCGCTGGACCCTGGGACAGGTAAGTGGCCATTTATTAAAAGTCAGCAGCTGCAGTATTTGTAGCTGCTGGCTTTTAATATTTTTTTTTTTTGGCGGTTTAGGTGGACCCCCGCTTTAAGGTTAAACCTCTTTTCTTCTAATTTTAATGAGTGGCCACGTGTCTTGTTATACAACTGTACCTTGACGAGCATCAGCAATACGCGGCACAGAAGTTCATGTCCTTCTGTCCATATATTGCTTTTCTTGCCACACTTCAGAAATACACACTAGAAGTTTCAGTGTCTTCTCTGTCTGTCTGTCTTTTTTTTTTTTTTCTTTACATTTTGCTGCACATCAAAATACGCAACAGTGAGGACTGTTTATGTCTTTCCTATTTATATTTATTATATAGCCATACCTTGTTGCACTTTTGAAATTCACGACTCTAAAGTTCATGTCGTGTCATTTCTGTGATGGTCCATCTAGCTGCACTTCAGAAATACTCAACATTGTTGTCTATGGTCTTTATATTTGTGATATTAATTATACATGTATCACTTTTATTTCAGACCTTATTTTTCCATGAACACAGAAGGGGCCAGAAATTTTGGCTGCAGAAACTTCAGATGTCAGAAAATCCAGTCCCTTACATGCAGGCATGCCTGAGGCATTCCCTGTGCTTGGAACCCAGTAGGGTTGTATGACACTGGAATAAGGTTATAAAATCACCTTTTTTTTTTTTTTTTTTTTTTTTTTTTTATAATTTTTACTTAAACATACACAAACAATCAGAAGGCACCAAAAACCATCGGCATATTCCTGTAGCATAGTTACAATGTCATGCAAAGTTTCAGATTTAAATAACTTTCAATACTTATTATACACACTTCATATTTGCTCCTCTAAAAAAAAAAAAAAAAAAAAAAAGTGTTACCAATACCTCTATTAATTCTATGAACCTTTTATACCCCACCCCTCCCTCCCCCTCCCCCACAACCTTCCCCTCCCCCACAACCTTCCCTGTGATACAGTGTAGACACTCCTATCCGTGCACCGTGTCCATTTTTATAATAAACAAATATATTGTGTATTTTTATTTCTCTCTACTCTCTCTTACTCTCCGCCCCCCCCCCCGTACTTTCTACTCCCCCCTTGTTTTCCCGACCACCTACTCTTCAGATACGATCTCTTTTTTACCTAGTTACCCCCTTTATGGTGGGCACCCCATTTTATCTAGCCAGGGCTTCCACATCTTTAAAAATGTATCCAGGTTCCTCTGTCTAATAAATACCACTTTTTCCCTCCATAGAGTAGCATCCTTCACTTTGACCCATTCTTCTGGTGTCGGGGGCCTCACTGATTGCCAATTCTGAGCTATTATCTTTCGTGCTTGGAATAAACATCTTATTACTGCCATTTTAATATTTACAGACACATTGTTTTCCTCTATTTTGCCCAACAGACATATTGTGCCATCCAACTCTAACTTAAGCCCAAAAGTACTATTAACATCCTCCAGTATATCTCTGTCCAGTACCTGAATAGTTTTGGGCACCTCCACATCATGTGAATCAAATCACCTTTTCCTTGACACCTTGGGCATTTATCATCAACTCTATATCCATACCAGAAAAGCTTCTTTGGAGTATAGTAACAAAAATAATTGCAACAATTTCTGTGAGGGGAGACTGACACCTGGGGACTCAGTTCCAATATCCTGCTCCACTTTTCTTCTGTTATATTTTCCCCAAAATCCTCTTCCCATCTATTTTTATTTTGACCAGTCTTTCTCCAGTAATATATTTACTACGTATCTGTTCATACATCTCAGATATCAAACCCTTGGAAGATCCTGACTTGACTATTTTTTGTACAAGAGGGGCTTTACACCATTCAACTGTTTGTGTTTTGAAATGAGCATTCAAGGCGTGTCTAATTTGGAGGTGCTGGTAGAATGAGTGGTTTGGGATACCGTACTCACTTCTCAGCTCCGCAAATGACGTACTCCCTTCATATAATTGGACGAGTTTTCCGATACCACAAACCTCCCATTCATTTATTTTACCCATAGGGATCAAGTCTGGAAGATATTTGTTATCCCAGATCAGGGTATATTCTGTTAACCCCATATATCCCATTACTATTTTGACTGCCTGCCATACTTTTGTGATTTAATTTTAATGTGGGGCACCCAAGAAGAAGAGAGTCCGCTTCCAGGGCTTCAACCAAGCTACTATGCAGGGCTGCCTGCAGCATCATTCGTACGTTTTTATTCCCATTTCCTAACATTTTACATCCCCTCAGATGCTGCAGCTGGGCAGCTAAAAAATAACTACGAGGGTGTGGAAGTGCCACTCCTCCCTCCTTTAGTAGGTAGCTGCAATATCTGTAAGCCTATACGAGCCTCACCCTTTTTCCAAATTAATTCCCTAAACAATGTTTTAATTTTCTTGAACCATTCCATTCTAATCCAAACTGGGGAATTATGTAACAGGTACACCAACTGGGGCATCCAGATCATTTTGATCAAATTAATTCTTCCAGCTACTGACAGGGGGAGACGGCTCCAGATATCACACTTACGTCTGAATCTAAGCAAAAGGGGAGCAATATTATCCTCAATGTACTGATTTGGATCCCTTGTTAACCATATTCCTAAGTATTTCATCCTGTCCACCATCCTTAATTGCCCAACCGAAGATGGAAAGGAATTTGTGTCTACAGGCATCTGGGCCTATTTCTCCCAGTTAATTACCAGGCCTGAAAACTGCCCAAAGTCCTCCACGATGTTCATAGCTGCCACCAAGGATTCCAACCTTGGTGGAGTCTGTATCTCCCAGGAAAAACAGGATATCATCTACATATAATGTGATCCTTTCTTCCCCCGACTCTCTTTTAAATCCCTGTATCCCCCTTGCAGATCTAATCGCAATTGCTAATGGCTCAGTTGCCAAGGCGAATAACAGGGGTGACAGGGGACATCCCTGTCGTGTTCCCCTCTCAAGCTGGATCGGATCATAGTGTGTGTTATTGATCCTTGGTGCCTTATAAAGTGCTTTTACCCAACCTACAAAAATAGGTCCTAACCCAAATGCCTTCAGAGCCCGCCATAAATAGTCCCACTCCAAGCTATCGAATGCCTTAGCGGCATCTAAGGAAACAATAGCTCGTGAACCCATATTTACTGTCGGAATTTGAAGGTTCAGATACACCGCCTTACATTATTACTAGTAGATCTATTGGGGATGAACCCGGATTGATCTGGGTGTATAAGCTTTTGTATATATTCACTCTGGCTGCCAGCACTCTTGCCAATATTTTGGCATCTGAATATAGAAGTGATATTGGTCTATAGGATGAAGTGTCCATTTGATCTTTCCCCTCTTTCGGCAAGACTACTATTATGGCCTCTGTCATTGAGGAGGGCATCCTCCCCCCTGCAACCACCTCCCCTAACATCCTCAGTAATTCTGGGAGCATCACCACCCCATACCGCCTATACATTTCTGTAGAAAGACCATCCGGACCGGGAGACTTCTGATTAGCCATCCCAGCCACTGAACATTGCAGTTGCTCCAGAGTTATGGGGGTCTCCTAGATCATCTTTTTCCTCTTCTAAAATAACTAGTACTTCAGTCCCCCCAGAAAAACGGTCCATTTCTCTTGCCTCTTCTCCCAGCCTAGATTTATCTAAATTTGCATAATACTGTCTAAATGAGTCTAATATTTTGAGGAGTCCGAAAGGTGATTTCTCCCCCTGGCATCCTAATTGCTGCAATTGCTGATGGGGAGTTATTGGTCTCCACCAACCGGCAAGCATACGGCCTGCACATTCCCCCTCAGAAAAAGCACATTATATCTGAAAAAGGCGCTTGTTTTCAGCCTTCCTAGTAAGAATATTTTTATATTTTTGTTGACTTTTAAGCCACCTCGCTTGTTTTTCTGGGGTTGGGTTTTCCACATATTGTTTTTCAGACTCCGCAACTTCCCTCCCAATGGCCTCCTCCCATTCCCTAGTACTCCTTTTGTTCTTCGCAACATGCTGTATTATTAACCCTCTAAGGAAAGCCTTCAGGGTATCCCACACTATCCCGGCTGTTGCGAAACCCTTATTCAATATTACAAATTCCTTTAATTTTAATATTACCTCTGTTGGTTCCCCCATTAGCTCCAACCAAAATGGGCTTATTCTCCACTCTTTCGGGGGATTTTGACCTTCAAGCTAAATCGTCAATATTAGTGGTGAATGGTCCAACACTCCCCTAGTAGCGTATACAATGCTTTTTACCAACTGTAACATATCCCCATTTCCAAAAGCCATGTCTATTCTTGACAATTTGGCATATGAGCTGGAAAAACATGAGTACTGCTGTCTCCTTGGGTTCCAAATTCTCCAAATATCCCACATTCCCAGCTCTTCCATAAATTGGGCTAACTGTCCCTCAGGGACCCTGTCCGATTGATTCCCAGGCGGGAATCTATCTTTTCTCTTATCACGAACTTCATTAAAGTCCCCCACCACAATGACCGGTATGTCCTCTTTGACTTCCAAAAATTCTGCCAATTTATATAAAACCTCCATCTTAAAAGGTGGTGGAATAAAGATTGGCCACGATGTATGGTTTTTCTGTCTGACAGTGTAAAAACACATAATGCCCTTCTTTATCTGTCTTGGCACCCTTACAGGAGAAACGCACACCGGTTCTTACCATTATGCTCACGCCCCTGGAATAAGAAGAGTGAACCGAATGGTATTGGAGCTGGAATTTCTTACCATAAAGACGTGCAGTAGTATCTTTCGTTAAGTGCATCTCCTGTAGGCAGACCAAATCCACCCAACCTTTCTCAAGTGTGGAAAAAAACGCCATTTTTTTGACCAGGTTACCAAGCCCCCTGACATTCCAAGAGGCTATGTTAAGAGTACTAGGTTGCATCCAGGGGGTCTCTATAAATAATTCCTGAAATAATAAAGGACGAGGGCAGGGGCGGGAGACTTTTACCCCATCCTCATTAAGAGAACACCCCAAATTATTAACATTTCACCATTTTCTATACTAACATAAGTGTAATTTACCAATACTTGCTCTTTAAAAAAATGTGTTATTATACATATCCCATTTTGCGTTGATACACAGCATACTTTCTTTGTGTCTTTGTGCATTTTCTTTATGTCTTTATCCCCTTCCTGTATGTACATTTTTATATAAATAATGTGCCCCCCCCTCCCATCCCCACCTTTGCCCCTCCCACCCATCCCCCCCACTCTCAGTCCCCCCTCCCCCCCTTGTACTCGCCTACCTAGGCTAACCCCAGGGGTTTTATGCATGACCATTCCCCAATCTACTCCCCATTCCACCCACTCATACCAACCCTGTATTGTGTGTTGTCTCATTTTATTATTATCCCTCACCCTCCACCCCCCTCCCACCACCATCAAAACGATCAAAAACATCCCAGCAGGTACACTACCTGCCACATACATTGTAATGCTACCATACATGTGCATCCCCCCTCCCCACTCTGCTAACCCCACGGTCAATCTCCTTTACACTTATGGCTCAGCAGTCTATAAATTCTTTTTATTTTCTTCAAGCCTTCTTGCCGCGTCAGTCAGTGTATCAAAAAATTGGGTTCCCCCAGTTGCCGTTATTCGCAAGCTTGCAGGATACAATAGGCCATATGTGATTTTATACTTCTGCAAAAAGCGTTTAATCCCTATAAACTCTGCTCTTCGCTTTTGTAGTGTTGGAGAATAATCTGGATAAAATTATATCCTAACGCCATTAAAAAGAATATTCCCCATCTCCCTAGCTTTTTTTAGGAGGGTCTCTTTGTCCTTATAATTGAAAAATGTTAAAAGGATTGACCGGGGGTGCCCGTCCGATGGCGGGGCCCTGGCGGGGACTCTGTGGGCTCTCTCTATTGCAAACAGGGGTGAAAAGGTGTTTTCCCCAAATGTCTCCTTGAACCATTTCTCTAAGAACTCCACTGCATGGGGACCTTCACACATCTCTGGGAGTCCCACCACTCGCACATTACTCCTGTGTGCCCTGTTTTCAAATTCGTCCAGCTTTGAAGCCTGAAAGTCCATTAGTTCTCTCATTACTTTAATCTCCTGTTTTAGGGAGAAAAAGTCATCTTCAATTAAACTCAGTCTTTCTTTTAGGGCTCTTGTTCTTTCCCGACTTTCTTCAAATCCTGGCCCATCACAAGCAATTCCTCCTTAATTCCTCCAATTTGTTCGCAGAGACTAGCATTTACATACATTTACAGCCATAAGTATATCCTTCAGTGTTGGTTCTTCCTGTGGTACTAAAGCTGTCTGAAGGGCCGGTTCATCAAGAGGCACCGGGATCTCACCTTGTCCCCCTGTTGCCTGCCATTTTTGTACCCGTTGCTACCATGGCTTTTTGACACTGGCCTTGGCTCTTTCTATCCTGAGAGGGTCCAGGTTGGGCCTTTGCACTTGACTGCACGTGACTTTCCAGGGGTGTGGGCAAACCTCTCCAGTTTAGCTGCCGCCTGACTCCCCTTTTCCTTTTCTTTTTCTTTTGAACGTGTTGCCAAGGATCCAGTATTCTCCTGTTGTGATTGCTCCTCTCCCTTCTTTCTAGTCATAATATTTATTTTTATAGCAAAAAAAGGAAAAGAAACCTCAAGAGCCTGTAAGTGGAAGAAATACTGGATTCTAAAAATGCATCAAATCGTCCAAGTGATAAAGCAAAAATTCTGTCATCAGTTCACATGGGCTATCAAGGCTCAGTACACTGCAGCTAATTATCGCAGATAAGGGTAAGCTACACCTTACGGGATTAACTATATAGCACTTTTTAGGGGCAGATATAGCTCAGAGCTGTGTCTGCTGATCTTGTACTTCTGTGCCATTGCATTTCCTAGTGCTTATATACTGTCCCAGGCACCAACCACACACAGGGTCTCCAGGTGTCCTACTTCAACACCAGTGAAAGGACCCTTAGGGCAAAACAATCCTAGGCTTTAGAGGCTCTCCTGGAGCAGGCAGCAAGTACGTACATATATTTTGGATATAATAAAGTCACTCACCGACCGGTCGAATCCCCCTATCGCTCCCGTTTGCATTTACTCATCACCTGCGTGTCACCAGCCAGCCTCTCCTCACTGATGCCTTCTGGTAACAATCCGCGGTTTCAGATTCCCTCAGGGCTCACAGCATCACAGCACGCCAGCGATCCAACAAGCCAAACGGTCAGCTGTATTGCAGGATGACGCAGCCGTCCTTCCCTGCTCCTCCCGTCGTGTACAGCCCCGGTTATCACTGCTCCATCCACTCCCACAGTCACCGGCCCACTCCGCTATGTCAAGGGAAAACAGGAGAGACAGAGGAGAGGCACACACATCCTCATCTCCTCTCACCAAACACTCTCTCACATCCGGTCAGCGGTCACGCCCCCCACCTGTCATACTTTTTTTTGGAGTATTACCTGAAGATGCAGTATCAGAAATTAACCGATCCATATACCTAACTCAATAGGTTTACAGTTCTATATGTATTCATCATAGCAGAACTGGTCGTATCAGACCAACGTAGGTGTTCTGCTCCTGCTATAGACTTAACCTCCTGTAGTAGGGTTCTGCTTAATGTATCCCTCATTAATACCAGAAGGCACCCAATGGTGTTGGAGAGGATTATGGTTTCAGATATCAGATAGGACACCTGATATTTACAGAATAGGTATAATCTGGTGTTTACCAAGCTCCCTTCCTCTTAAATTAATGCATTTACATGCAGGGGTATAGGGAGTCTGGGTATATAGAGCACTTTCACACCTGACATGCCAGCATTCAGATGTGAAGGATAAGGTTGGTGTGCTTTCTAAGCCCAAGATTAACCTTCCCTTATTCTATTACCCTTAAGTGGGCTTTCCTTTACCCATCACTATGAAAAAGGAATAAATGATACATTTAAGGGGACCTGCAAGGTCGGTCTTTTAAGGCATCCTTTTTAAATCATTCTCCTGAACAGAGTTATGTTTAACTACTTCAGCCCCGAGCCTCTTTCTGAGATTTGGTGTTTACAAGTTTAAAACAGGTTTTTTTGCTAGAAAATTACTTAGAACCCCCAAACATATATATATTTTTTTCTAACACCCTAGAGAATAAAATGGCGGTCGTTACTTTCTGTCAGGCCGTATTTGCGCAGCGGTCTTACAACTTACAACACCTTTTTTGGAAAAAATACACTTTTTTTAATTAAAAACAAGACAACAGTAAAGTTAGCCTCATTTTTTTATACTGTGAAAGATAATGTTACGCTGAGTAAATTGATACCCAACATGTCATGCTTCAAAATTGCGCCCGTTCGTGGAATGGCGACAAACTTTTACCCTTAAAAATCTCCATAGGCGATGTTTAAAAAATTGTACAGGTTGCATGTTTTGAGTTACAGAGGAGGTCTAGGGCTAGAATTATTGTTCTCGCTCCTAATGATCGCAGCGATACCTAACATGTGTGGTTTGAACACCATTTTCATATGTGGGCCCTGCTCATGTATGCATTTGTTCTGCACGCGAGCTTGGCGGGACGGGGTGCGTTTAAAATTTAAAAAAAAAAACATTCTTATTTATTTTACCTTTTTTTTTATTTTTACACTGTACTTTTGAAGAAAAAAAATGTGGCACTTTTATTCCTATTACAAGGAATGTAAACATCCCTTGTAATAGAAAAAAAAGCATGACAGGACCTCTTGAATATGAGATCTGCAAGAAAAAAAGTCTCTTTAGGCGCTATGGGCAGTAGTGACGTCACTTCCGCCCTGCAATAGCATGAAGACGGGTGGGGGCCATTTTCCCCTCACTCGTCTTCATACCGAACAGGAGACAGGACGCGATCGCCTCAGACACTGCCGGCAGCGGAGGGCACAGGAGTGTGGCGGGAGGGGTGGGTCCTCTCCCACTGCTGATAAGTGGTCTCGCGGCCAATCAGTCGCAGAGACCACTTTTATCTGAAAACGGACCACCCGCTGAAGAAAAGGATACCGGGGTTATGGTAGCTATCTGCCATAACAACAATATTCCTCTTAAGTACCGACTTATAACGACGGCGGGTGGGTCCATAAGTGGTTAAAATGGATGTAAACCCTTACAAATACCCAGTGAAGTGAACAGCCTCAGATGATACACAGAGATTAAACAAATCCCCTTACACAAGTTTTACATGTATATCTGCTGTCTTCAGCTTTATATACTGTTTTTAGAAAGTGCACATCCTGTTAGTGCATGTCCTGTTCCAGCAAGGGGAGGGGAGTATTTCCATACACTGTGAGGCAGCTGATTGGAGGAAGGGCACACGCCTCCTCTCCTCATAGGCAGAAACTTGCAGAGCTGTACTGTGAATTGACCACCTTTTTGCTAATCTATTTATAGCACCCTCCCTGACACAAATTTCAGGCTGGTTTTATCACAGTTGGCAGAGAACTTGTCAGACATTATCATGCTGATAACAGAAAAACGGAGCAGGAGAAAGCCACGAGTCTTTGTGCTTTGAAGAGAGATAAGAAAACACTGCAGATATATGTGCCCAGCTCAAATTTCATGAATAGGGTTTACATCCACTTTAAGCCAGATCCTCTTTGTAAATCAAAGTTGTATCCTCGTTCCACAGAGCAAGTCTTTGTTCCTTTTAGTGGTCCTAAGAAGTATTACATACATATTAGGCCACAATTGTTAGATGTTTGAGACAGTCAAACTTTGCTAATCTACTAATTTTGCAGGTTTTCTGATTCCATCTTTAAAGAGCACTCCACATAGATCCTGCATCCGAAACGAAGAAGGCAGGGACATCCATGGAGCAAACCTGCTGATCAGCCTCCTGATCCAGCTAAGATACCTTCATCAGTCATAATGAAGTGGAGGTAAAACGGGCTGCAGAATCTGGCATTTGGCAGGAAGATCTTGCCGCCAGTGGTCCCACCCTAAGGTAGGCCTACGGATTACTCGATTATCCTCATGTGTTGCCGTCCTGGAAGGTGAGGTGAGGAAACCGTCGGTTACTTACCAATAACAGTGTTTCTATGAAACCTTCAAGGACACCAGGCTAACTTCCAGCCCTGTTAAGGGTGGAGGAGAATGTATACAATAGGCGGCAAGTGTCTAAAGACCCCTTGTGAATTGGTTGGGAGAATTATTTACAACAACTGGGGGACAAGGGGTAAGGTGGGGCCTTTTAAACAGCTGTGAACTGATTGTGTTTCCTGTAGGGAAGAGCTTCTCATCTCATGTGTTGCCGTCCTGGAAGGTTTCATAGAAACACCGTTATCGGTAAGTAACCATCGTTTTTATGTTTGACCCCCGGGGCAACCGCAGCATAGAGCCAAAAAAAAGAGCCCAACAAGAGGTGGGGCTATGGTAGGGGTGGCAAAGGAACAATCTATTGTTTTCCTCTCCCAAGGTCGGCGCCAAAGAAACAAAGAAGATCAGGGTAGGGGGCCGGCTGTCTCACTTTGTCTCTCAGTGGGAAAAGATATCAAACAGCGCCTACATCTGCCAGATCCCGCGAGAAGGTTCTACTCCCATGCATTCGTTGTTCGCAAGCCGTCAGAAAAGTATCGGCTGATAGTAAACCTAAGAAACCTGAACAAGTTCTTGGAATAGAAAAAGTTTATGATGGAGAGTATCAACAGCAGGCCTACTTCCCGCCCTATGTGGAGGGAAAATTAGTTGAACACTAGGTGGTGAGTACCTATGTGGAGTGATTCTCCTTAAGAACCGGTTCGGGATTACTTTATTACAAACTGGGGATCAATGGGAAGGGTGTCTTATTAACAAGCTGTCAATTGATTGTGTTTCCTGTAGGGAGGAGCCCTCATCTCTCAGGTGTGCTATCCTGGAAGGTTTGTAGAAATACCGTTACCGGTAAGTCTAACGTAGGTTTTTAAAGCTGTCCATACATGGATTGAAATTTGGCCGGTTCAGCAGGGACCGGCCAAATTTCAATACATGTGAGGACCAAGCGGATTGTAACAAAGTCGATCCATCGATAGTCTTGGGTACAACCAGCCTGTCAGATTTTTCTACATGTGTTTACCGCCAGAGGTTATAGCCTCTGGCAATAATCCTTATATTCCTTATATTCCCCAGCAGAATACAATATCACTGCAGATAGCATTCCATCATAAACACTGACTGTGTTGATGGGGGAATCCAGTGATTTTTCTTTTTTTCTTTCCACCTGCGGACAATTAATTAATCTATGGCAGGGGTAGGCAACATCGGCCCTATGGCTGTGGTGAAACTACAAGTCCCATGTGACCTTGCAAGACCCTGACAATTACAGGTATGATTCCTAGAGGCAGAGACATGATGAGATTTGTAGTTTCACCACAGGTGGAGTGCTGAGTTGGGATGAGCCGAACACCCCCCGGTTCGGTTCGCGGCAGAACATGTGAACAGACCAAAAATTTGTGCGAACCCCGTTAAAGTCTATGGGACTCGAAAGTGAAAAATCAATAGTACTAATTTTAAAGGCTGGCATGTAAGTTATTGTCATAAAGTGTTTGGGGACCCGGGTCCTGCCCCAGGGGACATGTATCAATGCAAAAAAAAGTTTTAAAAACGGCCGTTTTTTCGGGAGCAGTGATTTTAATAATGCTTAAAGTGAAACAATAAAAGTGTAATTATCCTTTTAAATATCGTGCCTGGGGGTGTCTATAGTATGCCTGTAAAGTGGTGCAGTTTTCCCGTGTTTAGAACAGTCCCTGCACAAAATGACATTTGTAAAAGAAAAAAGTCAAGGGTAGGCAAAAAACTGCTTGAGGCTGTAATGTTGCCCACCCCCCCAGTCCATTACTGGGCCTTTTGGGTCTGGTATGGATATTAAGGGGAACCCCGCACCCAAATAAAATAAAAAAAGGCGTGGGGCCCCCAGGCCCTATATACTCTGAACAGCAGTATACAGGCGGTCCCCGGGTTACAAACAAGATAGGGACTGTAGGTTTGTTGTTAAGTTTAGTCTGTTTGTAATTTGGAACAGGTACATTTTTTTAAGTGTAGCTCCAGCCCAAAAATCTATTTTTAAGCTTTTTGGATAATATAGGGCAGGGTTATCACCCCTGTAACATTTTTTTGCTGTCTGTGCCCCTGTTCAGAAGATTTCACCTCACTTTCTGTCCCAATGACAATTGGATTTTGAAAATTTTGGGTTATTAGGGAAACAAGGATTGGTGATAAAGCATCAGTGGAGACACCTTTTTCCCATATTAACTCTAATAGGGCGTACACACGGTCGGACTTTGTTCAGACATTCCGACAACAAAATCCTAGGATTTTTTCCGACGGATGTTGGCTCAAACTTGTCTTGCATACACACGGTCACACAAAGTTGTCGGAAAATCCGATCGTTCTAAACGCGGTGACGTAAAACATGTACGTCGGGACTATAAACGGGGCAGTGGCCAATAGCTTTCATCTCTTTATTTATTCTGAGCATGCGTGGCACTTTGTCCATCGGATTTGTGTACACACGATCGGAATTTCCGACAACGGATTTTGTTGTCGGAAAATTTTATCTCCTGCTCTCCAACTTTGTGTGTCAGAAAATCCGATGGAAAATGTCAAATGGAGCCCACACACGGTCGGAATTTCCGACAACATGCTCCGATCGGACATTTTCCATTGGAAAATCTGACCGTGTGTACAGGGCGTAATGCCGCACGCACACGAACGGGATTTTGGTCAGAAAAAGATATGATGGCTTTTCCGACGGGATTCCGCTCAAGCTTGTCTTGCATACACACGGTCACACAAAAGTTCTCGGAACTTTCGACCGTCAAGAACGCGGTGACGTACAACACTACGACGAGCCGAGAAAATGAAGTTCAATGCTTCAGAGCATGCGTCGAATTGTTTCTGAACATGCGTGATTTTTTGCGTGTTCAAATTGCATACAGACGATCGCTTTTTCGGATAGGAACTTTTTCCGACCGAAAAATAGAGAAACTTCTCTCAATCTTTTGCTGGCTGGAATTCCGCCAGCAAAAGTCCAATGGAGCATACACACGGTCGCATTTTCCGACCAAAAGCTCACATCGGTCTTTTGCTGGCGGCATTTCCAATCGTGTGTACGGAGCATTACAGGAGAGAATTTCCCTTCCTAGGGGTAGATTTCCTCTCACTTCCTGTTGTCTCCCTCCGTTTGTAAGTAGGAGTCATTTGTAAGTCGGATGTTTGAAAATGGGGGACCGCCTGTATATACTATACGGCCCGCCCTATACACTCTGTGGAAAATTGGGCCTTAGGTGTTGGTGGTACCAAAACACTGTAATGCCCCGTACACATGATCGGACATTCCGACAACAAAATCCTAGGATTTTTTCCGACGGATGTTGGCTCAAACTTGTTTTGCGTACACACGGTCGCACAAAGTTTGCCAACCACGCGGTCACGTACACCACGTACGACGAGACTAGAAAAGGCCAGTTCAGAACCAAGCGCAGCACCCTTTGGGCTCATTTTGCTAATCTCATTTTAGTAAAAGTTTGGTGAGAGACGATTCGCGCTTTTTCAGACTCGTGGCTTTCAGATCGTTTTCTGCGGTTCAGTTTGTGCTTGTGGGTTTGTATCTGCTCTTCAGTGCGTGCAAGCAAGCTACGCGTGACTTTAATTAGTCATTGTGTTCTTGTTCATTCGTTACTGTTTTTCAGGTCGCTCTTCACAGGCCTTGCTGTTCTTCAGTGCGTTCTGTTACTTCGTTCTGAGCAGCCAACCGTTTTCTAGCCATGTTGCGTATACGTACTCCTCGTAGAGTTTGTGCTGTGCGGGGGCTTGGTGTTGGGGTCCTGACCTTGACACAAGTCCAGTCCATGAACAGGGTGGGGAGGAGTTCATGGACCAAGAATTGGTTGCTTCAGCGTGACCAGTTCTCTCATATGCCTTTGCACCGTGAGATCCGTGAGAATAATTCTGATGATTTCAGGAACTTTCTCAGGATGAAGGACCCCGTATTTCACCGTTTGTTGGCTTTGCTGACCCCCTATATCAGCAGGCAGGATACCTGCATGAGGCAAGCCATCACTCCAGAGCAGAGGCTCGTTGCTACCCTGCGGTACTTGGCGACGGGGAGAAGCCTGCAGGACTTGAAGTTCTCGACAGGCATCTCCCCCCAGGCTCTGGGGATCATAATCCCAGAGACCTGTTCTGCCATCATCCAGGTCCCGCAGAAGGAGTATATGAAGGTAAGATTTATCCTTTAATATCACATTTTATTGCATTGAATGTTTGCTAATATATTGTATTTCTTTCCTCATTCCCTAATTACCATGATTGTAATATGCTGTGAATGTCCCCTTTGTCCTCATGCATGCTGTATTTTTATGTATTTTTTTTTTGTCCTTCATACATAATTGCCTTCGCTTACCTCCCCAGCATGTTCTCCTGGCCCTATATTCACCTCATGTAGTCACTTAACAATGTATTTTATCAGCTCCATAGTAGTGCTTTACCCCAAACACCCCCTAAAATGTTTTGAAATGTGATTTGTGCTTTAAATTCAGGCAGAGTGCCAGAGGTTTTTTTGGGGGGTTTTCAAATAATTTGGAACCCTCCCTCCCCCCAACTGCTAAGTTAGCTGATACCAATTCTCTATCTATCCTCAATCATCTATCTGCTGACTTTGCCAAACCCATACACACTATACTCATCTCTTTTGTGGTCAGATGTATGGATGAATTCCCCAAAGCATGTAGTGCAAGGGCCTGCCTGTATACTTTCAAATGGTACTGTTTAAAGTTTTTGTATCCTATTATTATCTTGATAGGTAATAGCAGAATGTCCAAACGTGCTCAAATGTGTACAGTGTGTATTTCTATCTTTGTATTATGACACTTCTTACCTGTCCAGTGGGCTGCCAATAGTGTAACTAAGGAGGGGCTGTTCCAAGTAATACCCTGTATTTAGGCATTCATCTCTCAATGAAGTGAAGAGGGTTACCTGTCCAAGATTCCCCCTATAATGTTAGAAATGGCCCATGAGAGGGGGGGGGGGGGAATATGATAGGTGTACCTTTTATACTTTGGTGTTGTAAAATTCCCCTTAATAAATGTTATCTGGATGTTGGCCAAGAAGGTTTGTGTCTAATCTGCTTTCCATGTGTATGTGCAAAAATACTCATTTTTTTTTGTTTTCCTCAACAGTTTCCTTCCACGCCACAGGAATGGCAGACTGTGGCCTCCCACTTTGCCCAGCGGTGGGACTTTCCTAACTGCGGAGGGGCAATTGATGGGAAACATGTCCACATCGTCCCACCACCCAACTCGGGGTCATACTATTATAATTACAAGGGGTTCAATAGTATTTTGATGTTGGCGGTGGTGTCGGCTAATTACGACTTCCTGTATGTGGACGTGGGGAAGAATGGCCGGATGTCCAATGGTGAAGTCATCGCCCAGACGGAGTTTTACAGGCGTCTCCAGAATGGCAGCTTGGACTTGCCACCTTCAGAAGACTATGTGGAAGGACTCCCATTCGTCTTCGTAGCGGATGAAGCATTTGCGCTGGGGGACCATCTTATGCAGCCATTCCCGATGAGGGCCCTCACCCCGGAACAGATGGTTTTTAATTACCGGCTGGCCAGAGCCAGAAGAGTGGTGGAGAACACATTTGGAATCATGGTCAGCCGGTTCCGCCTATTTCTGACAACCATCCATATGGAGGAGTATAGACTTAATCATATAATCCTGGCGTGCTGTGTTCTACATAACTTTTTACGCCAACATTCTGCCAACTATGCTGGCTCAGTTGGGCCTGAGGCCGGAATTCTAAATGAAACAACCCTGACGGCGCTTGAAAGTGGCCGTCCTGGCTTGTCCTCCCTGAGTGCCCATGATGTCCGGTTAAGATACCTTGAGTTCTTTGCGGGTAGGGGGGCCATCAATATGCCAGCAAATTTGTGAAGCCTTTATCAAATAAAAACCAAAAAAAAAAGCAAATCTTTGTTGACATTTACTGCTTGTGTTTGTTTTAGCTGACCCTGACAGAAATGTGGGGAGTCCTGAAAATGGGGTGATTGTGTAACCTTACAAAGCACTGTTGGGTGTTATTTACTAAAGGCAAAGACACTTTGCACTACAAGTGCACTTGAAACTGCACTTGTAGTGCAAAGCGGATTTGCCCTTAGGAAATAACCCCCATTTTCACATAAAGCAGCAATTACATCACCACAAAAGTGTTGTAGCGTTGAGACAATAATCCACACAGTCTTGATTAACAATCTTTTTAATACCTGCACAATCACATGTGCATTTAGAAAAGGTTTTTAAAACAAACCAACATGTTTGTTCTATCACAATTTTTTGGGTGGCATTATAAAAAAGATAAATGTCCATTTAGGATTAAACAGGCATGTTTCAAACCAACAAGAAAGACACAAATCAGGTAGAACTTGAAGGCAATATCAGACATGAGTATTTAGGAACTGTGTTTGATATTGCGTTTAGATGGGGTGAAGTCACCCCAGGAAAAGCCAAATTTGGAAGATGCACACCAATTTGCCAATGTCAACATGTGCTAGCTGCCATCACGGGGGATCAAAGGACGTGTTTTGGGGGAGAAACCCCTTCCTCTCAGCTACTTTATTATTGAGGAAGGGGTTGCACCCCCAAAACGCGTCCATTGATCTCCCGTGATGGCAGATAGCACATGTTGACACACTGTGTGCATCCTCCAAATTAGGCTTTTCTAAAAATCACTAAAACATTTTGAACATTGTAGCACACAAAAGAATAAAGTGATTTGGAGGGGTTTTAAACTCGCCCCAAAACATCAATGATGTTTCTATTTTTTTTTAAGAACACCCCATGATCTCCCCGATCAGGATCTGGGCACTTTCTGATGTGAAAGGATCTGGATCCACAACATCACGATCACCTAAAGAGAGAAACCAAACAAAAACAGGTATCAAAAATATGCCAGCATCCATCTCTTACCTGAGCCTGTGGTCGCAGACACTCACCTGTTGTCGTGACTAGTTCCACCACATCTTCTTCCTCCTGCTCTTCTTGGGTTGGGGGGATTTCCCCTTCTTCCAGAGGTGGGGGGTCTGTGGTCTCCTCGGATGAGGGGTGTCCTCCGAGTCTTTTCTCCCCTATGTAAAACAAAAATGCTATACTTAGCACACAGATATTTGATGGCAGAACTATAAATAGGAAACATTCCTTGGAAGTGGGGTACAATTGTCTATTTTGGCAGAGTTCCAAAATGTAGCATTTTCAGTGTCCTTTGTCAGTCTGCAAAACTTTACCTGTTTAGTACAAGCTTCACAGATGGAGACCCCCCTATAGTATACACTGGAGCACCTGTGTGGACCCCCTAATAAAAAGGGTGTTCTTGTGTCCCACACTAGTGCTCCAGCGTCCAGATGTGAAAACAGCTGCTCAGTGTCCTCTCCTTACACAGAATCTAGTTTGCATTTCATTCTAGTAACAAAGCTATCTACACAACCAAATTAGTTTAATACAAGTAGGGCGTAAAAATTGTGGCCAAATGCATATGGCCAAAACAATGGTGTTTTATAGGCCAAAAGAAAAATGTTTGATACGAACGAATAATGTGCCCATGAACATGAAAGTTGCCATTTTAAAATGTACACTTTTAAGAAAAGCCCATGGAGCAGCACGAACGTCATAAACATTAAGAATAGGAACACAGCACAACTACTTACTTTTTTGCAGCACTCTCCGGATCTTTCTGTACTCGTAATTTGAGGTCCGAAAACCGCTTCCTGAGCTGATCTTTCGATCGTCGTACCCTGAAATTCCGGTGTAGACTCCTGACTACTTTCGCCATGATCTTGGCCTTTCTGACATTGGGGTTGGGGTAAGGTCCATACTTCCCATCATAGTCGGCCTTCTTCAGGATATCGACCATCTCCAACATCTCCCCAAAGGACATATTTGAGGCCTTAAATCTCCTTCTGGATCGGGACGTGTCCGGATCCGGCTTTCCTCCTCCTCCTCCTCGTTCCTGTAATTAGCACGCACCTGTTGTGTATTCGCCATGTGCTCTTCCCCCACTGCACAGAACAAAAAGGGGCGGGGAATAGACTAGAAAGAACGTCGGGTGGGCGGAGTTACACGCATGCGCAGTGTGTATAAAGCGTAACACGCGTGCGTATTACGTACGATCTGTGAGCGGAGGAAGGAGCATCGGAGGCGCCGATCGTAAGAACGAAGGTAAGAGACAAACTTGGGCCTATACTGCTTCTAGATTGAGGCCGATATTGTAACAAGATTAGGAGAGTTTTGGCTGACATTGGGGTTTGTCTTGTGTTGTGTCTTGCAGTGAAAATGGATATCTTTAAAGATACTGACTTCATGGCAATATTCATTGACATGTTCAGGGAGCTGCCTTGTCTGTGGGAGATCAACCACCCACATTATAGGAACCAAACAAAGAGGAAGGCAGCGCTGGATCAAATGTTGGAAATTGTGAAGCAGGTGATCCCCACGGCAGACATCACATATTTGAAGATCTTAATTGGTGGCCTGAGGAGCACATATGTAAGGGAGCGCAAGAAAGTCCAGGATTCGCAGAGATCCGGAGCAGCAGATGACATCTATGTCCCCAGGATGTGGTACTATGACAGGCTGCATTTTCTGGCAGGCCAGACTGAACCCAGGCCAGCACTCTCCAGTCTTCCTTCCACGCTTCCTTCCCCCCCAGCTGAGGCTTCTGACGCCCAACCTGGGCCTTCCAGGCAGCAACATGTGGAGGAGTCCAGATTGAGCCAGGTATAGCATTCTTCTAAATATTTCTGCTTGTCCAATCAATGATGTTAACTAGATGTTAGTTTGGAGTACTAATTTATGATTGTGATCGATGATGCAAAACATTACAAGTCCCTTTTTCATACACAGGGAAGTCTCAGCCAGGAGGTGGCCGGGCCGAGCAGGCTGCCTGATATGCAGGTCCCTCCCCTACACCTGCAAAGAGAAAGTGGCAGGAAGAGGAGTGCCCTAGAGGAGGCTGCCATAGGCCTCTTTTGGAAGGCTACAGAGGCCCTGGGAGCACCACACACCGTGGAGGAGGACTTTGCTGCCATCATTGCCTGTAAAATGCAGTGGATGGAGGAGGGCCAACAACTCATGTGTGAGTCATTAATGTTGGAAGCTCTCAATAAGGGGTTGAGGGCCCAAATAACATCTGAGACCCACATTTGTGACCTCAGACATGGTCCTCCTCCCCCTCCTCCAGGTCCTACTACTCCTCCTCCTCCTCCAGGTCCTACTAGTCCTCCTCCTCCTCCAGGTCCTACTCCTCCTCCTGCCACATCTCCAACAGCAGAGCCACAGCCAGGAAGGAAGCATGGAAGGAAGATCAGAAAGTGAAGACCCTGGATCCAGTCTGGTCTGTCAAAAGATGTAGCCTCTTGTGGTACCACAGCCTGGGGACACAGATGTCATCTGCTGCTTTCCCGATCTCTGGGACTTCTGGACCAGACTGCACTCCCTTACATATGGACTCCTCAGGCCACCAATTTTGATGTTCAAGAATTGATGTCTACCCTGGGGGTCCCAGGCTTCGCTAATTTCTGCTGTTTATCCAGCGTTGCCTCCCTCTTTGTTTGGTTCTGAGCCCTTAATAAAGGATTTTTGGTTTCAATTATACTCTTCTATGTGTTTTTTCCTTCAAAAAGGACAGTTTGTGAGGATTCAGGTACATTTCTAAAGTACAATGTGAAATTAACAAGGGACACCAACACCAAACAATCACCTTGAGATTAAATAATACAAGATAATAATGGTGTTGTGGTAACTTGACACACAAAACACACACAAAAAATATTCTGGAGTAAAACTAAAAATAAAATAAAACAAAGATCAGCCTTGGAAAAAATACAAACCTAAAATAAAAAAAAAATCTGCCTTTAAAAAAAAAAATAAATAAATATTTTTGTCAGATGTGACAAATCAAAATATATTGAGGGAATCCCGATAAATAGTAAAGAAATAAGTTTGTGAGAAGCCTGTGTGAATATGAGCAGCAAAACTACTTCATTCTTCTCACATTATAAAGAAGAAGAGAGTGCGCTGTATTAAACCATTTTTAACATTGCAGGGTGACGAAAGTGCCGTATCCATTACTAACGCTAAGTTTACCAGACCGAGCTGTTCCGTCTCGGAATTTCTTCTGAGCATGCATGGCACTTTGTGCGTTGGAACAGGCCACACACGGTCGGAATTGACGCAATCGGATTTTGTTGTCGGAAAATTTTATAGCCTGCTCTCAAACTTTGTGTGTCGGAAAATCCGATGGAAAATGTCCAATGGAGCCCACACACGTTTGGAATGTCCGACAACACGCTCCGATCGGACATTTTCCATCGGAAAATCCGAACGTGTGTACGGGGCATTAGCCCTTACAGTTACTCTTGGTGGCCACTGGAACGGGCCCTGCTGTGAAATATTATATCAAGAATTGTAATTACATGCCCTTGTTAAACAGGGGCAGAAAAATTGGGCCTCAGGTGGGGGTGGTGGTGGCACAACACTGTAAAGCCTCACAGATACTCTTGTTGAGCGCAGGAACTGGCCCTGCTGTGAAATATTAGATCAAAAATTGTAATTACAACACAGTGCAGCCGTAGTGCAGTTGCTACTACTTTTCTGGTGGTGTACACAGTATACAATACAGTGTAGTGCGGTGTTGCAAAACAAAATATACATTATGTCCAGAAGGCCACCAAGGAGAGGCAGACGATCACAGGCCACTAAAAGAGGGCAAGCAGGCTCTGTGTCTACAGTCAACAGTGCTGGTCATAGACATGTTGCATCCTCTGCCGGTGGCCGTGGGGCACACTTGGGCTTTTTTTCTGCTGCTGGCCATGTTATTGAGCCAAAACATTCAGAAGAGTTGGTGGAGTGGATAGCAAAGCCTTCCTCATGCTCTGTCATCCAGACTCAGAGTAGTTTTCCTTCCTATGCAGCTGCCAAAGCGGCCCATTGCACCGGCTCCTTGTCCACAGTCACTCCTTCCGTAGCCCAACCATCATGCACGGAGGAGTCCCCCCGAACTATTTGACCACAGTGTCAGGTACATGCTGCTGGAGGATGCGCAGCAATTTGAAGGCTCCAATGTTCTTTCCCAGGTTGAGGAAGGGAGTAAAGTGAGCTTAGAGAGAGGGGGTGCCCAAATAGGACAAGAAACTGGCAGTCATGTACCCCCAGCTGCAGCAGAGTGCCAAGTTTGCTCCAGTGATGAGGAGGGAGGGGATGATGAGGTCACTGACTCTTCTTGGGTGCCTGATAGAATAGAGGAGGAGGAGGCACAACTCCAATGAGGCAGGATGTCCTCTAGGGGGCAGCTTAAGGGTAGCCACCCTATTGCATCACACCGCAGAGCTCTGCAGGTGTGGGGCGCTGCTGACTCCCCGCTGATTCTGAAAAGTTCCTTGGTGTGGGCCTTTTTGGACACGTGTGCAGCAGATAGCACCGTTGCTGTTTGCAACATATGTCTGAAGTGGATTAAGCGTGGCCACAACAGCAGCCGCTTGGGCACCACATGCTTGACCAGACATATGACGACCTCCCATGCAGTCTTTTTCCCGTATATTATATTTGAGATTTAATATCTCTCAGATATGATTTGGGTTAAATGAGAGTTCTTTGACCATGAGTGAAAGCTTTAACACAATAACAACATTTATTGGTGAGTAGTTGAAAGTCAATCTAATACACAAGCATCTATCTATAGTCTACACCAAGGAAGAAAATATTAGGTTAAAATAAGAGAATTACATGAAGGAATACAGAGTATATTCCTGAAAACATTAATCTGCAAACATATTTAGGATCAAATAAAATGCAGACCTTTCCCATAATTACCCTTTGCACCAAGGATCCATTCTGATGGTTGCTCTCCCATAAAAGTGTGTGTTTCCCTCTCATCTAGTCTGTGTATATCTTTAATGCTGATGCCTCATTGGTTGGCATAGCGTGACTCTGATTGGTGAGCTTCCCTATTCCTGGTTAAGGACGCGCTACATCTCCAATCCCTATACTTTGCATAAGTCAGCCCCCTTTAATGCAAATCCTTATAACTATTCTGAGCAGGAGCTTGACTTGAATTTTCCCGGGAAGTTAAGTATTGATTATGGGTTGCCTCCCTTCATCGCATATCCCAGCATGGGATCCTTTGAAGTGAGTATGTGTAAAACAATGAGGTTTGGATCCCATTGTTTGTATACACAAGCCTAGGAACCGACTTGTCTGGTCTACCAGAGATTTCTGTGAAGATAATATGTTCCGCCCTACATAGATAAAAGCTAAATTAAATATATTCATTAAATATAAATACATTAAATATATTCATAATTCCAATATTTCCAGCTATTAATGTAGATTTCACATAAACTCATAAGGCAACAAGTCCATTGGCAACAGCACTTGAAAGACCCACATCAAAGAAAAAGGCGGACTTCTCCTTGCTCCTCATCTGGGATCTCCAACCCTACTCCAGTCCTCTCGAAAACCTGCACTGAGAGGAATGAAGGTATAGCAATAGGTGTCCCAAGTACTTGCAGCCAATCTGCTAGCAGTACACCACCATCGGATTTTAGCAGGCAAATTTCCCTACCCCAGTTGCTAAACCATAAAAAGAAATTCGGTCCCAGCCATCCACATGCTCACAGTCTGAATGCTAGCTTGAATGCCAGCTTGGCCAAATTGCTATCACTGCAACTACTGTTTTTTCAGCTGGTAGACTCTGCCCCCTTTCGTGAATTTGTGGAATGTGCTGTACCTCAGTTGCAGGTTCCAAAACACCATTTCTTTTCATGGAAGGCCATTCCAGCTCTCTACCGGCATGTGGAAGGCAATGTTTTTGTCTTGTTGGACAGGGCAGTCAGCAGTAAGGTGTATTTTACCGCAGACTCATGGTCTAGCAGGCATGGGCAGGGATGTTGCCTTTCCTTCACGGCGCACTGGGTAACTCTGCTGGCAGCTGGAAAGGATGCAGGACAGTATTGTTGGAGCTTGTTCCGCCACCACGTCTCCAAAATGCTAGCGGTGATTCTGCCACAGCTCTCTCCTCCACCCCCTCCTCTTCTTCTTCCTTTATGGCCTGCTCTGCAGATTTGTTCTCTGAACCAGCGGTGCTCCGTATGCGATCAAGGGGCTACGCAAGCACTCAGGCAAAAGATGCCATGCGGTGCATGAGTTACATAGGTGAGGTTGAAAAAAGACCCAAGTCCATCAAGTCCAACCTATGTGTGTGATTATATGTCAGTATTACATTGTATACATGTTACGGTCGTTCAGTTGCTTATCTAATAGTTTCTTGAAACTATTGATGCCCCCTGCTGAGACCACCGCCCGTGGTCGGGTATTCCACATCCTTGCCGCTCTTACAGTAAAGAACCCTCTACGTAGTTTGTGGTTAAACCACTGCTTCGGGGACAGGAGCCACACTGGGGCAGAGATTCTGTCAGCTCTGCAGGGCAGGCTCAGAGGTGGTTGACGCCACGCCAGCTTCAGCCAGGAATGGTTGTATGCGACAATGGCACCAACCTTCTCTCCGCCCTCCGACAAGGACACTTGACCCATGTTCCATGTTTGGCATACATCCTGAATACATCCTGAATTTGGTGGTGCGCCGGTTCTTGAGCAGGTACCTAGGCTTACAAGATCTCCTGAGGCAGGCCAGAAAAGTCTGTGGTCATTTCCAACGGTCATACAATGCCAGTGCTCGGCTGGCTGACATTCAAATGGAATGCAACCTGCCCACCAACCTCCTCATTTGTGACATGTCCACCAGGTGGAACGTTGGCAATGCTACAGCAGCTATACATGCAGCAGAGGGCCATCAATGAGTACCTGTGTGAGTATGGAACATCAATGAGTACCTGTGTGAGCTTGGCTGCTTTTCGCCACACCAGTGGCTACTGATCAAGGATGCATGCACTTTCCTGTCACCATTTGATGAGGCCACGAGGATGGTGAGCAGCGACAATGCATGCATTAGTGATACTGTCCCTCTTGTCTTCCTGTTGGAGCACACGCTTCATGGAATAATGGACAGGGCACTTGAGGCAGAACAGTGTGAGGAAGAGGAGGACTTCCTTAACTCCCAAGGCCCCCTTTATCCAGATATTATTTGTGCAGGCCCGCCAAACACACAGGAAGAAGAGGAGGAGGAGGATTGTGTCAGCATGGACGTGGAGGATAGCACTCAGCAGCAGTCTTCAAGAGATGGTTTTCAGTCCCCAGAAACCCAAGGAGTTGTACGTGGCTGGGAGGAGGTTGTTACGGATCATGTGACCCAGAGGACTCAGAATCTAATGCCTCTGCAAAGTTTTGCAGGTTTTGCAGAATCAGGGAGGCCATGCAGCGTAAGGACCCTAGGATTTGTGGTATCAAAGAGAAGGAATCATTACTGGATGGCAACCCTTCTTGATCCACGTTACAAGGGCAAGGTTGCAGAACTCATCCTGCCTTCGCAGAGGGAGCAGAGGATGAAACATCTTCAGAAGGCCTTGAAGAAAGGTTTGTGCAATGCATTTGCTGGACAACGTGTTGCTGAGGCTTCTGTCAGGTCACCTGAGGCCAGGTGACAGATGCACAGCGTTGGGGTCAGGAGTGCACCACAAAGGTAATGGACCCTACGGCTGACTTCTGTGGATGGGAGTCTAGGTGGTTAAGGAAGGCAGGTCCACTGGAACTGGAAGATTCCCCAGGGTGCGGAGTCTAAGAGCCAGCAGGTGTTCACCAGAGCCTCTAGTGGTGAGGATGGTCTGGGCTGCAACTGGCTCCAGGTCGCGACCCCCAGGGTCTCCCAGCTCACGCCCACAGTAGGCTACAGGAGGACAGAGATAGTAAGGGAATAAGCCAAAGGTCGGGGCGACTAGCAGACAAGGATAAACATAGAACACACCAAAGGTCAGGGTCACAAGCAGGCAGGGATAGTCGAGAACAAGCCAAGATCGGTAACTGGAATCAGACGTAGAAGACACAGCAAGATGCACACAAAGGTTGATCAGCAAGGCAGGCTTGCAGTGCACAGGTTAATATAGAGTTCCCTGATAGGGGCTGGGGTGGAGCCATGCTTTGAGGAGAGATTTTTTAAGTAGCCAGGTGAGAGTGGCTGGCCTCTAAAGGTGAACACATGGAGGAGAGGTAAGCTGACAGACAAAGATTACTGCATAACCATGACTGAGCTTCGTTCAGTCAGAGGAAGAGCAGTGGAGAAGATGGCCGGCTGCCCGATGCCTTTAGACAATTTTTCAGTCCTTAGTGCCAAGGTCTGATTGACTCAAGCAACCATCGCCAGCGTCTGCATTACATGGTGCAGGAATATCTAGAGCCCTTCTGCCACAGTATATCTGCGTGAGGCGGTCGGCAAGCGGTTAATTAGGTATTGAAGACGACCCCTTCTCCTGCAGTCTACAATTGCCTCCACCTCTAATTCTTTGTCCCCATTGATGATCACCGGTTCAGGAGGTCTAGTCTCCCGATTAAGAAAAGGATCCGCCACTGTGGATTTTAATAAAGACACATGGAACACTGGATGTATTCTGAAGGAATCCGGTAAAGACAGTTTATTGGAAACGTTGTTAATCTTCCTTTTTACAGGAAATGGTCCCAGAAACTTTGGAGCAAGCTTTTTTGATGGACAAACCAATCTCAGATTGGTTGTGGCCAACCAAACATGGTCTCCTGGCTGCAGAATCAGTTCCCCCCTCCTTCTGTCGAAAGCCTTTTTATTATCTTCCTGCACTTTAGTTACGGCTTCTTGCAACAATTTATTGTTACGACCGAAGAAGTCTACCATATTCTGGACGGCTGGAACTGAGGACTCGGGAACAAGGTCGGGCAAGAAGGTGGGGTGGAAGCCATAGTTTGCGAAGAACGGGGACTGCTTAGTGGCTGTACGACAGGAGTTGTTATAAGTAAACTCGGCTAATGGTAGGAGAGATACCCAGTCACCCTGGACAAAAGATGTGAAGCAACGAAAATATTGTTCCAAAGTCTGGTTAGTCCGTTCGGTTTGTCCGTTAGACTGTGGGTGGTATGCGGATGACATAGAGAGTTTGATCTTCAGGGTCTCGCAGAGTGATCTCCAGAACCTAGACATAAATTGGACCCCTCGGTCAGATGCGATATCAACAGGTACCCCATGGAGTCTCACAACTTCCCTGATGAACACTCGAACAGCCTCTGCAGCAGATGGTGTACCCTTTAAAGATAAGAAGTGGGCCATTTTGGACATACGATCAACAATAACAAAGAAAGTGTCAGAACAGTCCAGCGTACATATGCATATATGTAAAAATAAAATAACATAGTGATTAAAATCTTCTATAATCTTTCTTTCGACACCGTGCCTCCTAAAGTGCAATGTGCTTAAATCTTGGAGACCAAAAGTGCTTCACCCGAAGTGACATATAAATGTGCTCACCAGCTATCTCTGGCCACAGAGTGACCACCAGGCATATAATAGAAATCCCTTTCTTCTTTAGCTCGAACTTTCCAAACCTCATGTAGTTCCAATTGACTGCTTCCAAAAATCAATCGGACTCCACTTCAATCATGAACATAAAGTAAAATTCTTCCAACTGATACACTCTAAGGTGCATATCCATAGCTCCTTCCATAAAATCTGTAAAGTTGGGCTCCCCAAAAACGAGCCACAGAGAGGCAATATAGTGTAATATTGTCTTTAATATAAAAGCACTTACATAAGGCACAATAAATAACAGCACAGCTGCTGGATGAAGCAGGGGCGGTCCATCACTCTGTGTGTGATCCAGGAAGCGCAGTGTGCGTCTCAGCTGAAAATGGAAGGGGAGAGCTCCTGTATCAAGCGAGACCAAGCCTCAATTTCGATGCATTTTGTGCTCTAGCGCACGTCATCAGGAAGAACAAATTTGTCCAATACAGAAAATTCAGTGTGGAGTCGATCTATTCAGTCAAAGAATTCCGGTGGGCTCGTTCAAAGTGTCTTTGTACTTAAAAGATGCCTATCTGCATATTCCCATCATTGAAGGTTCAAAGAAGTACCTGAAGTTAGCAATCAAAGGACCAGCAGGCACCATACTGTAAGCTTTCAATTTAACGCTCTTCCCTTTTGGTCTCATCAGCACCTCCAATATTTTCCAAAGTCCTGGCAGAAATCCTAAAAAATCTGAGATTGAAGGGTCTGAAAATTATATCTTACCTGGACGATCACTTAATTTTCGCAAGCACGCTGCCCGCGACCAGAAAAGATTAGAAACAATAATATCTTCTCTACAAGATTTGGGATAGATCATTAATCTCCAAAAATTACAGTTAGTCCCATCAAAGAATCTGGTCTATGACCTTGACCCAAGAAAAGATTCAGAAAATCCAGCAGAAGTCAGTAACGTCTTTGATGTCTTCAAACTGCTCAATAAGAAAGGCCATGAGACTGATAGGATGGATGACGCTGGCAATCCCAGCAGTTCAATGGTGTCGATTGCATACAAGGACTTTACAGAACTACATATTATCAATACGGGACGATAAGCAACATTCTCTGGACAAAAAAGCTACCATCCCAGAGATGGTAAAAATGCTGTCAAATGGTGGATCTATCCACATATGACAGGCTGCCTGTGGGATCAAGCGAACCCCACTAGGATAAGGGATGCCAGTTCTTGGGGGTTGGGAGCCCATCTGGGCACATATCTGACACAAGGGAAATGGGACCCCTACTGGTCCACCCGCTTCTCATATCTATGAGAATTGAAAGTGATTGGAGAAGCCTTGACAGCCTTCAAATATTTAGTCCAGGGGTGCATGTTCAGATCCTCACCAACAACAGTACAGCAGTAGCCTACATCAATCGTCAGAGGGTTACAATGTCAAGCAGTCTGATGTCATTAGCAGAGGAGATTTTACTCTGGCCAGAATCAAACCTGATGTCTATCATAGCACTTCACTTCAAGGGGATCTGAATTGCCTAGCCAACAGCATGAGTTTTCAGTTAAAACAAACAGAGTGGTGTCTGAACCAGGAGACCTTCACAAAAATTTGTTCAAAATGGGGAGTTCCATAAATCAATTTGCCTCCAGGAGCAACAAAAAGGTGCCAAGATATTTTTCCTTACAAAAGGACAAACAAAGCCTGGGGACAGATGCGCTGGCTCATCATTGTAGAGGGAAGCTACTGTATGTCTTCCACAAATCTGCCTTATCCCTCGAATGATTCGGAAAATACAAAACACAAAAGTCAAAGTAGTTCTTATTGCACCATTTTAGCCAAGGAGACCATGGTTTTTGACGGTATGCAAACAGAGTCATGAACAACCTTGGCGGCTTCCTAAAGAGCAGATCTTCTCCACCAGACGGAGGTATATCATCCGGCAGTGGAAAAATTAGCCCTATCAGCATGGCGTCTGCAGAGGAACTGTTATGCCCCGTACACACGATAGGATTTTCCGACGGAAAATGTTCTATAGGAGCTTGTTGTCGGAAATTCCGACCATGTGTAGGCTCCATCGGACATTTTCCATTGGAATTTCCATCACACAAAATTTGAGAGCTGTCGTAAATTCCAATCGTGTGTACACAATTACGGCGCACAAAGTTCCACGCATGCTCGGAATCAAGCAGAAGAGCCGCACTGGCTATTGAACTTCATTTTTCTTGGCTTGTCCTACGTGTTGTACGTCACCGCGTTCTTGATGTTCGGAATTTCCGACAAAATTTGTATGACCGTGTGTATGCAAGACAAGTTTGAGCTAACATCCGTCAGAAAAAAAACCATGGATTTTGTTGTCAGAAAATCCTATCGTGTGTACAGGGTATTAGGGGGTAAAGGGCTGTCTGTCTCATAGAGTAATGAACACCATTCGAGGAAGTAGGAAGAATTCCACCAATGCCATTTATGGGAAAGTTTGTTAGAAATTCTCAGCATGGAGGAAGGCCAAAAATCAAACCAGCAATTCCCCAATCAATTCAGTTATGGAATGTCTACACAACTGGGCAGATCTCAATTTGGCAGCCAGTACCCTTAAGGTACATGCAGCAGTTTTATCCAATATCCTTTAACTACGCCTAGCTGAGGTTTCCTTAAACGCTTTTTTGATCTTTGGTCACTAGGAAATAGGTCCCATGTCACATTAGAGTTCAATCCTGGAATTTAGGTACTGTGCCCAAAGGATTCCAAAAACCTCCTTTTGAATCGTTGGATGATTGTTCAATCAAGTTACTTACTTTTGAAAACTTCTTCTAGAAGCATTAGTTTCCATCCGAATTAGTGAAATCCAAGCCCTATCTGTGGCTGTTGTGAGAGTGAGCGGCCCTGTCTCAGTGAAAATTAGTTTAAAATGGACACAAGACTCTCAAAGAGTCAGTTTGCGAAGCTCCAGTAGAAGTTTTGTGAGCAGAGAAAATTGTTTAAAATTTTCTCTGCATTTGGTAAGTCTGGATCGGGGCTGGAGACTTGAGGACTCCAAAGGAGCATTGGGTGGGGTTCTAGTCTTCAGTCCTGTGCCCAGATTTTATGGAAATTCTGGAGGTTGTGTGTGTGTCCATGTGCACACACTCGTTATAAGGCAAATCTGAGCATGGCTCAGGGGAGGTGGAGTTGGAGCAGTTGCTGCAGCCAGGGGAGAAGTGTGCTCCTGTTTAGGAACTGAGGCAATATCCTTGAGATGGCACTCCATGTGGGAGAGGTTCCAGGTCAGTGGATGTAGAGAGTTGGGCCAGCTGGGAGACTTTAGCTCGGACAACTGGGAGAGACAGTCCAGGGGACCAGAGGAAACCGTGAGTCTCAAAAGGAGTGAAAAAGCCTGGAGTTTCAGGAGAACCCCTTCCTAGAGGCCAGGAGTGGGCCTGCGCAGCATGTTACTGCAACCAAAGCTGAGTGAGCCTTGAGAGCCAGGTGGCTTAGCATTTTTTATTCGCTGTATTTCTGCTGGAGAAGAACCCCTGTGTGGCCCATCCATGCGTGTATGAACTTTAATTTTTGTTATGTTTAATAAAAGTGGGCTACCATGCCCTAAACCCGAAGTTCCTGTTTGTTGTAAACTCACTGAAAAATGCATCTACCACTGAGCTAGACCCCCCCCCCCCCCCAATATTACACTGTTCAATCTTCATGGACAAAATTGTGCTTTCCCTTGAGCCAGCATTTCTTCCCAAGGTCCTCAGACTTCCATCAATCTCAAGAGATCATTATTCCATATTTTCATGACAACCCCAAAAATCCAAAGGCGTTCGAATCTCAACAAATTGGACGTGAGGAGATGGCCAATAGCTTACAATGAAAGGAAAAAAGAATGGATGAAATCTAATTTGTTCATTCTATTCAACGGGCCGAAGATGGGCATGAAGGCATCTAAAAGCTACAGAACACAATCACTGGAGCCTCCTGGGGGAATCAAAGCCCATTCAGCCATAGCAGTGGCAGCTTCTTGGGCAGAAAAAGCAGGCAGCCTAACAATCTTGTCGCAAGATGTGCTACAAGTCTGGAGGCGAATGTGGAAAGCTGCTAGCCAAGTCAGTGAGAGATCAAAAATAGCATCCTATGTTCCTCAACTTTTGTCTCCGGCGGGTCAAAAAGTAGCCTTACCCAAATATATTGCACGTGAATTTAGGAATTTCTATTCCTCACTATATAACCTACCAGATCAATCTTCTCCCCAGGCCCAACTCGCTGAGTATATTACCTTGTCCAAACTTCCTCAGCTTTCTTCAGAGATACGTGAAGAGTTGGAGAAACCCATAACAATAGAAGAACTCCACCAGGCAATTGGCTCTTCCAAGCCAGGTAAAGCTCCAGGCCCTGATGGCTTTACCATGCAATATTACAAGCTCCTTCTCCCAACCCTGGGTCCATACATGCTGAAACTGTTGTATGCCTTTGGGCCAGACACCACCTTTCCTCAAGACTCCTTCAAGGCCCACATCTCCGTTATCCCTAAGGAAGGAAAAGATCCAACTCCTGCGGTGGTTACAGACCTATTTCACTCCTGAACATCGACCTCAAACTGTTCACTAAAATTCTAGCCTCGCAACTTGCACATCATCTGCAACAAATAGTTCACTTAGATCAAGTAGGATTCATTCCAACTAGAGAAGCCCGGGACAATACGGTTAAAGTGTTAAACTTACTACATGTAGCCAAAGTGACCCATACTTTATGCGTCTTTTTAGGGACAGATGCTGAGAAAGCATTTGATCAGGTAAATTGGCATTTTATGAATGCGGTGCTGCGCCATATTGGTCAGGGAAACAATATGATACATTGGATTGCTAATGTTTACTCCACTCCGACAGCCCAACTTAAAAGGGTTGTAAACCCTCGTGTTTTTTCACCTTAATGCATTCTATGCAACCACTTAAGGACCAGCCTCCTTTTGAGATTTTGGTGTTTACATGTTTAACCGCTTGCCGACCGCCTCACGCAGATATACTGCAGCAGAAGGGCTCGAACAGGCAAAACCAGGTACCTGTACGTTGCCCTTTAAGAGGCAGCCAGCGCGGGGATACCCGCGATCGCCTCACGGGGAGGAAGAACAGGGAGATGCTGATGTAAACAGCATCTCCCCGTTCTGCCTAGTGACAATGTCACTCGATCTCTGCTCCCTGTCATCGGAGCAGAGATCAGTGATGTCACACACACAGCCCATCCCCCTGACAGTTAGAAACACGCCCCTAGGACACACTTAACCCCTACACTGCCACCTAGTGGTTAACCCCTTCACTGCCAGTGTCATTTACACAGGTATCAGTGCATTTTTATAGCACTGATTGCTGTATAAATGACAATGGTCCCAAAAATGTCCGATGTGTCCACCATAATGTCGCAGTCACGATAAAAATCGCTGATCGCCGCCATTTAAAAAAAAAAAAAAATTATTAATAAAAATGCCATAAAACTATACCCTATTTTGTAAACGCTATAACTTTTGCGCAAACCGATCAATAATCGCTTATTGCGTTTTTTTTTTTTTTTACCAAAAATATGTAGAAGAATACGTATCGGCCTAAACTGAGGAAATTTTTTTTTTTTTATATATTTTTGGGGGATATTTATTATAGCAAAAAGTAAAAAAAAATGCATTTTTTCTAAATTGTCGCTCTATTTTTGTTTATAGCGCAAAAAATAAAAACCACAGAGGCGATCAAATACCACCAAAAGAAAGCTCTATTTGTTGGAAAAAAAGGACGTCAATTTTGTTTGGGAGCCACGTCGCATGACCGCGCTATTGTCACATAAAGCAATGCAGTGCCGAATCGCAAAAAGTGCTCTGGTCAGGAAGGGGGTAAATTCTTCCGGGGCTGAAGTGGTTAAAATAGTTTTTTTTGCTAGAAAATTACTTAGAACCCCCAAACATTATATATTGTTTTTTTTGAACACCCTAGAGAATAAAATGGCGGTCATTGCAATACTTTTTTAACACCGTATTTGCGCAGCGATCTTACAAGCACACTTTTTTTGGAAAAAATTCATTTTTTTTAATAAAAATATTAGACAACAATAAAGTTAGCCCAATTTTTTTTTATATTGTGAAAGGTAATGTTACGCTGAGTAAATTGATACCCAACATATCACGCTTCAAAATTGCGCCCGCTCGTGGAATGGCGTCAAACTTTTACCCTCAAAAATCTCCATAGGCGACGTTTAAAAAATTCTACAGGTTGCATGTTTTGAGTTACAGTGGAGGTCTAGGGCTAAAATTATTGCTCTCACTCTAGCGATTGCGGCGATACCTCACATGTGTGGTTTGACCACCGTTTTCATATGCGGGCGCTGCTCACATATGCGTTCGCTTCTGCGCACAAACATGTTGGGACGGGGCGTTTTTTTTTTTCTTATTTATTTTACTTGATTTTGTTTATTTTTACATTGTTTGGGGTCACTTTTATTCCTATTACAAGGAATGTAAACATCCCATGTAATAGAAAAAAGCATGACAGGTCCTCTTAAATATGAGATCTGGGGTAAAAAAGTCCTCAGATCTCATATTTGGACTTAAATGCAATAAAAAAAAAAAAAAAAAAAAAATTTGTCCATTTGAAAAAACGTCGCTTCCGCCCTGCTATGGTATGGAGACGGGTGGGGGCTATCTTCCCCTCACTCATCTCCATACCCAGCAAGGGGACAGACGCGATCACCTCCGCCGCTGCCGAAGGCTCCGGTAAGCGGCGGAGGGCACCGGATCGCAGCGGGAGGGGGGGCCCTCTCCTGCCACTGATAAAAGTGATCTTACGGCGAATCCGCCACAGAGACCACTATTTTCTTGTAGCTGACTGCCGGACGAACACGGGGATACCAGGATTATGGCAGCTAGCTGCTGCCATAACAACGATATCCGTCCCCAAAATAGGGACGTACATTGGCGCGCAGCGGTCGGCAAGTGGTTAAGGTGAAAAAACACCTGGCAGTCACCGGCCCCCCAGCCCCCCCGTTTAACTTACCTGAGCCCCTTCATCTCCTCGGTGGGGACACGTTGTTCCTCTCTCCAAGGGGTCCCGGCTCTTGATTGGATAGATTGATAGCAGCGCAGCCATTGGCATTTATCTGATCTGGGGAGGAGCCGCAAGAGCCACCGGGGGACCCCAGAAGAGGATGTTTGGGGCCACTCTGTGCAAAACGAGCTGCACAGTGGATAAGAATGATATTATATGTTTGTTATTTAAAAAAAAATAAAAAAGATCCTTTACAATCACTTTAAAGCTAACAGGGTTCTTTCTGACCCCTTTTCCATTGCTAATGAGACTAGACAGGGGTGCCCACTGTCCCCTCTTCTTTTTGCCCTATCCTTGGAACCTTTCCTTTATAGAATCCAGACATCATGGGGTTGACTGTTGGAAAAATACAACATAAAATATCATGCTGATGACATGCTTTTTTCCCCTCACTAACCCAATGGTGTTGCTTCCCAATCATCTCCTTTGCGAATTTGAAGTATACGGGCTACTATCTAGCCTAAAAATGTATTTTAGTAAGTCGGAGGCTATGGGAGTTGAAAATTCCCCACCCCTTCTCCAGGCCCTGAAGTAAAATTTTAAGTTCAAATGGGCAGATTCAGCCCTGAAGTACTTGGGGACACCCCCCCCCCCCGCTAACCTGTCTCGCACGTTTGAACCTAATCCCCCCCCCCCCCCACTGATCAAGACTTGCTCCTTACTAGAGACCTGGCATCAGGGTTTGCATCAGGATTTGCATAAAATGTGCAACTTACTGAAATTTCTATATCTTTCTCAAGCCCTGCCGATCGTGATCCCCCTTCATTTTTTTAAGCAAGTCCACTCCCTCTTTATCAAGTTTATATGGGCTCATAAACAACTTGTATCCCTTGTCGTCAACTTTCACTACCCAAACAATACGGGGGCATAGAAATCCCAGATGTGTTGAAATATTACCAAGCAGCTCACTTAAAGAGGAGGTCCAGCCTCCCCACGAAAAATTAAGTCAGCAGCTACAAATACTGCAACTGCTGACTTTTAATATATGAACACTTACCTGTCCAGGGAGCCCGCGATGTTGGCACCCCAGCCGATCTGTCAGGTGCAGCCGCGTTATTCATGGTAAGGGAACACAGCCGGTCCCTTACTGCGCATTTGTGAATCGCGCTGCACCTTCTAATTGGACAGGCCTGTCTGGTGTGTTCCTTGGACTTCATGATGCTGTTTGTTCACAAAGGTTCTCTAACAAATCTCTGAGGGCTTCACAGAACAGCTGTATTTATACTGAGATTAAATTTCACACAGGTAGACTCTATTTACTAATTGGGTGACTTCTAAAGGCAATTGGTTTCACTAGATTTTAGTTAGGGGTATCGGAATAAAGGGGGCAGAATACAAATGCATGCCACACTTTTTCAGATATTTGTTTGTAAAAAAAATTGAAAACCATTTATAATTTTCCCTTCACTTCACAATTATGTGCCACTTTGTGTTGGTCTATCACATAAAATTCCAATAAAATATATTTAAGTTTTTGGTTGTAACATGACAAAATCTGGAAAAACCGAGCCTATTTCTGAAACTTGGTGTTTACAAGTTAAAAACATTTTTTTTTGCTAGAAAATTACTTAGAACCCCCAAACATTATTCGTTTTTTTTTCTACCACCTTAGAGAATAAAATGGCGGTCGTTGCAATACTTTTTGTCACACTTTTTTGGGGAAAAATTCAATTAATTAAATTAAAAAATAAGACAACAGTAAAGTCAGCCCAATTCTTTTTTTATATTATGAAAGATAATGTTACGCCGAGTAAATTGATATCCAACATGTCACGCTTCAAAATTGTCACCATTCCGCTCGTGGAATGGCAACAAATTATTACCCTTAAATAGCTCTATAGGCGTCGTTTAAAAAATTTTACAGGTTGCATGTTTTGAGTTACAGAGGAAGTCTAGGGCTAGAATTATTGCTCTCGCTCTAACGATCTTGGCAATACCTCACATGTGTGGTTTGAACACCGTTTTCATATGCGCGTGCTGCTCACGTAAGCGCTCGCTTCTGGGCGCGAGCTCGGCGGGACGGGGCACGTTTAAAAAATTTTTTTTTTCTTATTTATTTTACCTTTAAAAAACATGACAGGACCTCTTAAATATGAGACACTGAGTCAAAAAGACCTCAGATCTCATATTTACACTAAAATGCAATAAAAAAAACCAAAAAAAACAAAAAACAAATTTAATGTCATTTAAAAAACAAAAAAAGTCCCTTTTAAGAGCTATGGGCGGAAGTGATGTTTTGACGTCGCTTCCGCCCTGCAATGATATAGAGACGGGTGGGGGCATCTTCGCCTCACTCGTCTCCATGTCAGGCTAGGGAGAGGATTCGATCGCCTCCGCCGCTACTGACAGCTCTGGTAAGCGGTGGAGGGCACCAGAGAGCGGCGGGAGGGGGCCCCTCTCCCGCCGCCGATAAAAGTGATCTTGCGGCGAATCCACTTTCATCTTGAAGCAGACCGCCCGCTCTTGAAGAGGATACTGGGGTTAATGTAGCTAGCTGCTACCATAACAACGGTATTCCGCTTCAAAGTAGCGACGTAAAAGGACAGCGGGTGGTCCGGAAGTGTTTGAGGCACTGTATATGTGTGTGTGTATGTATATACAGTATCTCACAAAAGTGAGTAGACCCTTCACATTTTTATAAATATTTTATTATATCTTTTCATGTGACAACACTGAAGAAATTGCACTTTGCTACAATGTAAAGTAGTGAGTGTACAGCTAGTATAACAGTGTACATTTGCTGTCCCCTCAAAATAACTCAACACACAGCCATTAATATCTAACCGCTGGCAACAAGTGAAAATATCCAAATTGGGCCCAAAGTGTCATTATTTTGTGTGGCCACCATTATTTTCCATCACTGCCTTAACCTTCTTGGGCATGGAGTTCACCAGAGCTTCATAGGTTGACACTGGAGTCGTCCTCCACTCCTCCATGATGACATCATGGAGCTGGTGGATGTTAGAGACCTTACGCTCCTCCACCTTCCGTTTGAGGATGCCCCACAGATGCGCAATAGGGTTTAGGTCTGGAGACATGCTTGGCCTGTCCATCACCTTTACCCTCAGCTTCTTTAGCAAGGCAGTGGCCGTCTTGGATGTGTGTTTGGGGTCGTTATCTTGTTGGAATACTGCCCTGTGGCCCAGTCTCCGAAGGGAGGGGGATCATGCTTTGCTTCAGTATGTCACAGTACATGTTGGCATTCATGGTTCCCTCAATGAACTGTAGCTCCCCAGTGCCAGCAGCACTAGACCTTGATACTCCCTCCACCATGCTTGACTGTAGGCACAACACACTTGCCATTGTACTCCTCACCTGGTTGCCACCACATACGCTTGATACCATCTGAACCAAATAAGTTTATCTTGGTCTCATCAGACCACAGGACTTTGTTCTAGTAATCCATGTTCTTAGTGTGCTTGTCTGCAGCAAACTGTTTGCGGGCTTTCTTGTGCATCATCTTTAGAAGAGGCTTCCTTTTGGGATGACAGCCATGCAGACCAATTTGATGCAGTTTGCGACGTATGGTCTGAGCACTGACAGGCTGACCCACCACCCCTTCAACCTCTGTAGCAATGCTGGCAGCACTCATACGTCTATTTCCCAAAAACAACCTCTGGATATGACGCTGAGCATGTGCACTCAACTTCTTTGGTTGACCATGGCAAGGCCTGTTCTGAGTGGAACCTGTTCTGTTAAACCGCTGTATGGTCTTGGCCACATTGCTCCAGTTTCAGGGTCTTGGCAATCTTCTTATAGCCTAGGCCATATTTATGTAGAGCAACAGCTCATTCACACCTGAGACCTTGTAACACATGACATCGGGGAAGGAAAATGGCTAATTGGGCCCAATTTGGACATTTTCACCTAGGGGTGTACTCACTTTTGTTGCCAGCGGTTTAGACATTAATGGCTGTGTGTTGAGTTATTTTGAGGGGTCTGCAAATTTACACTGTTACATAAGCTGTACATAAGCTGTACACTCACTACTTTACATTGTAGCAAAGTGTAATTTCTTCAGTGTTGTCACGTGAAAAGATTTAATAAAATATTTACAAAAATTGAGGGATGTACTCACTTTTGTGAGATACTGTGTACAAAGCAAATAAATAATTGTAGACCTCCACCTAACACTGCAATAACAACGTTGTTATTAATATTAAAAAGCAGCACATACAAGGCCCATGGGCACAGTACGATGCACGTCCAAGAGTCTTTTAACCACTTCAGCCCCGGAAGGATTTACCCCCTTCCAGGGCCGTCTTTACTATTGATTGGGCCCTGGGCAAAAAAGATTCTTGGGCCCCCCCCCCCCATGCAAATTGTCTCTCCACCCCAACATTCTAAAAAACAAAACACACACGTAAACTTATGTATTGTATCGTAACTGTACTGTCTGCCCTCATGTTGTAAAGCGCTGCACAAACTGTTGACACCATATAAATCCTGTATAATAATAATAATAATGATGGGGGGAAGAGATAGAGAAGTCCAGGATTATGGGTGGGGGGGGGGGGAGATACGGGAGTCCAGGATGATTGGGGGGAGAGATGGGGGAGTTCAAGATGATGGCGGGAAGGGGGAGATAGGAGTTCAGGATGACACACGGGGATTGGGGGTGTGTACTTTGAGGTGTTTGTATCATGCAGAGCACAGAAAAAAATCAGCACAAGGGGCAGTACTTGCATATCCTCCTCCCTCCCGCAAAGTTACCATCTATTGGTCACCTCTGCACATCACTTTGCTTACCTCTGCTCCCTCATCCACAGCTCATCTCTGTACCCCCCTCCACCCACAGCTCACCTCTGTATTCCACGTTCACGTCTGTACCCCTCCATCCACAGCTCACTTCTGTATTCCCTGTCTACCTCTTTCTCCCCCCCCCCATACACAGCTCACCTCTGTACCCCTCTATCCATAGCTCACTTCTGTATCCCCCATCCACCTCTGTACCCCCCCCCCATGTTCACCTCTATATCTTTCCGTCCACCTTTGTACCCCCCCATCCAACTCTGTGTTCACCTCTGTACCTCCCCATGTCCACCTCTGTACCCCCCATCCATGTTCACCTCTATATCTTTCTGTCCACCTCTGTACCCCCCCATGTCCACCTTTGTACCCCCCATCCACCTCTGTAGTACCCCTCATCCACAGCTCACTTCTGTATCCCCATCCACCTCTTTATCCCCCCATCCATGTTCATCTCTATATCCTTCCATCCACTTCTGTACCCCCCCATCCCCCTCTGTACATCCCCATGTCCACCTTTGTACCCCTGTCCACCTCTGGGTTCATCTCTGTAACCCCCCTCTACCTCTGTATCCCCCATGTCCACCTTTGTACCCCTCGTCCACCTGTGTTCACCTCTGTACCCCCCTCCACAGCTCACTTCTGTATCCTCCATCCACCTCTGCATCCCCCATCCACGTTCATCTCTATACCCTTCTGTCCACCTCTGTACCCCCCCCCCGTCCACCTCTGTACATCCCCCATGTCCACCTTTGTACTCCCGTCCACCTCTGGGTTCATCTCTGTATCCCCCCCATGTCCATCTTTGTACCCCCGTCCACCTATGTTCACCTCTGTACCCCCTCATGTTCACCTCTGTACCCCCTCACCACCTCTGTTCCCCCGTCCACCTGTGTTCACCTCTGTACCCCCCATGTCCACCTTTGTACCCCTTCCACCTCTGTACCCCTCATGTTCATCTCTGTACCCCCCCCATGTCCACCTCTGTACCCCTTCCACCTCTGTACCCCCCATGTCCATCTCTGTACCCCTTCCACCTCTGTACCCCCCATGTCCATCTCTGTACCCCTTCCATCTCTGTACCCCCCCATGTCCACCTCTGTACCCCTTCCACCTCTGTACCCCCCATGTCCATCTCTGTACCCCTTCCACCTCTGTACCCCCCCCTGTCCACCTCTGTACATCCCCATGTCCACCTTTGTACTCCCGTCCACCTCTGGGTTCATCTCTGTATCCCCCCCATGTCCACCTCTGTACCCCCCCATGTCCATCTTTGTACCCCCGTCCACCTATGTTCACCTCTGTATCCCCTCATGTCCACCTCTGTACCCCCTCACCACCTCTGTTCCCCCGTCCACCTGTGTTCACCTCTGTACCCCCCATATCCACCTTTGTACCCCTTCCACCTCTGTACCCCCATGTTCATCTCTGTACCCCCCCATGTCCACCTCTGTACCCCTTCCACCTCTGTACCCCCCATGTCCACCTCTGTACCCCTTCCACCTCTGTACCCCCCATGTCCATCTCTGTACCCCTTCCACCTCTGTACCCCTTCCATCTCTGTACCCCCCCATGTCCACCTCTGTACCCCTTCCACCTCTGTACCCCCCATGTCCATCTCTGTACCCCTTCCACCTCTGTACCCCCCATGTCCATCTCTGTACCCCTTCCACCTCTGTACCCCCCCGTCCACCTCTGTACATCCCCATGTCCACCTTTGTACTCCCGTCCACCTCTGGGTTCATCTCTGTATCCCCCCCATGTCCATCTTTGTACCCCCGTCCACCTATGTTCACCTCTGTACCCCCCCACCACCTCTGTTCCCCCATCCGCCTGTGTTCACCTCTGTACCCCCCATGTCCACCTCTGTACCCCTCATGTCCACCTCTGTACCCCTTCCACCTCTGTACCCCCCATGTCCATCTCTGTACCCCTTCCATCTCTGTACCCCCCCATGTCCACCTCTGTACCCCTTCCACCTCTGTACCCCCCATGTCCATCTCTGTACCCTTTCCACCTCTGTACCCCCCCCGTCCACCTCTGTACATCCCCATGTCCACCTTTGTACTCCCGTCCACCTCTGGGTTCATCTCTGTATCCCCCCCATGTCCACCTCTGTACCCCCATGTCCATCTTTGTACCCCCGTCCACCTATGTTCACCTCTGTACCCCCTCATGTCCACCTCTGTACCCCCCCACCACCTCTGTTCCCCCATCCATCTGTGTTCACCTCTGTACCCCCCATGTCCACCTCTGTACCCCTCATGTCCACCTCTGTACCCCTTCCACCTCTGTACCCCCCATGTCCATCTCTGTACCCCTTCCATCTCTGTACCCCCCATGTCCACCTCTGTACCCCTCATGTCCACCTCTGTACCCCTTCCACCTCTGTACCCCCCATGTCCATCTCTGTACCCCTTCCACCTCTGTACCCCCCATGTCCATCTCTGTACCCCTTCCATCTCTGTACCCCCCATGTCCACCTCTGTACCCCCCATGTCCACCTCTGCACCCCTTCCACCTCTGTACCCCCCATGTCCATCTCTGTACCCCTTCCACCTCTGTACCCCCCATGTCCATCTCTGTACCCCTTCCATCTCTGTACCCCCCATGTCCACCTCTGTACCCCCCATGTCCATCTATGTACCCCCCATGTCCACCCCTCACTTCTGTGCCCCCCCCCCATGTCCACCTCTGTGCCAGCAATTCTCTGCAGTCTGCACATATGGATCCCCTGCCCCTTCTCTCCACGTTGTTCTTTCTTACCTGGTCACACGGTGGTGCAACACAGTCCCAGCCTATCAGACCCAGCACACAGCCAGAAAACTTCACTCGGCTGTGTGCTACACAGGTCTGCCAGGCGAGGGTGGGGGCGGGAGGAACACAGAGTGCCGCTCTCGCTCTGTCATTGACTCTGGTGCGCAGCTCCTGACAGAGGGAGAAGCGGGACGAGCGGGCTCAAACACATGAAGCCCGCAGCTGTCCCGCTCTCCTGTATAATTAATGTAGCCGCTTGGGAGAGCAGGGGGGGGATCGGCTCCCCCCGCTACTCCGCAAAAACTGCGGGCAGCGTAGGGCTTAAGTGGCAGCTGCTTTGGGCCCCACAGCAATGACAGGGCCCAGGGCAACTGCCCCTTTTGCCCTGCGTTAAAGACGGCCCTGCCCCCTTCCTGACCAGAGCACTTTTTACAATTTGGCACTGCGCCGCTTTAACTGCTAATTGCGCGGTCATGCAATGACTAGGCAGTGAAGAGTGAAATCAAAAATTTACGCCCTTAGAAAGCCTGAAGGCGGTGCTTGGTTTTCGGGGTCCCGTGCGCGACTAGGCTCCCAAAAGGTCCGACACATGTGGTATCCCCATACTCAGGAGAAGCAACAGAATGTATTTTGGGGTGTAATTTCACATATTCCCATGGCATGTTTGAGCAATATATCATTTAGTGACAACTTTGTGCAAAAAAAAAAAAATTTGTCTCTTTCCCGCAACTTGTGTCACAATATAAAATATTCCATGGACTCGACATGCCTCTCAGCAAATAGCTTGGGGTGTCTACTTTCCAAAATGGGGTCATTTGGGGGGGTTTTGAATTGTCCTGGCATTTTATGCACAACATTTAGAAGCTTATGTCACACATCACCCACTCTTCTAACCATGTGAAGACAAAGCCCTTTCTGACACTTTTTGATTACATGAAAAAATTATTTTTTTTTGCAAGAAAATTACTTTGAACCCCCAAACATTATATATGTTTTTTAAAGCAAATGCCCTACAGATTAAAATGGTGGGTGTTTCATTTTTTTTTTCACACAGTATTTGCGCAGCGATTTTTCAAATGCATTTTTTGGGGAAAATTACGCTTTTTTAAATTTTAATGCACTAAAACACACTATATTGCCCAAATGTTTGATGAAATAAAAAAGATAATCTTAGGCCGAGTACATGGATACCAAACATGACATGCTTTAAAATTGCGCACAAACGTGCAGTGGCAACAAAATTAATACATTTTTAAAAGCCTTTAAAAGCCTTTACAGGTTACCACTTTAGATTTACAGAGGAGGTCTACTGCTAAAATTACTGCCCTCGATCTGACATTCGCGGTGATACCTCACATGCATGGTGCAATTGCTGTTTACATTTGACGCCAGACCGACGCTTGCGTTCGCCTTAGTGCGAGAGCAGGGGGACAGGGGTGCTTTTTTTTTTTTTTTCTTTATTATTTTTTTGCTTTTTTATCTTATTTTTAAACCGTTCCTTTCATTTTTTTTTTAAAATCATTTTTATTGTTATCTCAGGGAATGTAAATATCCCCTATGATAGCAATAGGTAGTGACAGGTACTCTTTTTTGAAAAAATTGGGGTCTATTAGACCCTAGATTTCTCCTCTGCCCTCAAAGCATCTGACCACACCAAGATCGGTGTGATAAAATGCTTTCCCAATTTCCCAATGGCGCTGTTTACATCCGGCGAAATCTAAGTCATAAAATGCTCGTAGCTTCCGGTTTCTTAGGCCATAGAGATGTTTGGAGCCACTCTGGTCTCTGAACAGCTCTATGGTCAGCTGGCTGAATCACCGGCTGCATTCTCAGGTTCCCTGTTGAGACAGGAGAGCCAGAGAAAAACACGGAAGACGGTGGGGGGCATTCCCTCCCACTGCTTGTAAAAGCAGTCTAGAGGCTAATTAGCCGCTAGGATTGCTTTTACATGAAAGCCGACCGCTGGCTGAAAAGAATGATACCAAGATGATACCTAAACCTGCAGGCATCATTCTGGTATAACCACTCAAAGTCGTGAATGGCGTACCTGAAGACAAAAAAATGGTTAACAATAAAGCACAGTAAATGGTAAAGTATAAAAAAATTGCATACCTGAAAAGCAAACATGATAAAACATAATAACAATAAAACATTGCAGAATAGAATACAGTAAAACATAGCAGAACAATAGAGAGAGAATAGAGAGAGAGAGAACAATAAAACGACAACTATTTTTTTTTATTTTATATTTTTGTTTGTGTTTTTTTTTTTGTTTTTTTTTTTTACACTTTTTTTTGTAACTGTAACTTTTATAACTGTAACCGGTTCCAGATTCGGGTCTCTCAAAATGCGATGGCATCTTGGGTAGAGGTCGACCGATATGGGTTTTTCTCTGGCCGATGCCGATGCCGATATTTAGAAATCGCGGTGGCCGATTCCGATATGTGATGCCGATTTTTTTTGGGCCGATATATTTGGCCGATTTTTTTTTTTTTCCCTTCATCTCATAAAATCTAACAGTTAGACCCCTTTCACACTGGGGCGTTTTTCAGGCGCTTTTGGGCTAAAAAGAGCGCCTGTAAAGTGCCTGTAAAACGGCTCCCCTGCAGTCTCAGTGTGATATCCTGAGTGCTTTCACACTGAGGCGATGCGCTGGCAGGATGTAAAAAAAAGTCCTGCAAACGGCATCTTTGGAGCGGTGTATACCACCACTCCTGCCCATTGAAATGAATGCGCACCGCTGCCGAAGCGCCTGCAAAGCGTTTTGGCAGCGGCGCTTCAGGGGCGCATTTAACCCCTTCCTCGGCCGCTAGCTGGCTTATAAGCGCCCCGCTAGCAGCCGAATAGTGCCTCTAAAATGACGGTAAAGCGCCGCTAAAACTAGCAGCGTTTTACCATCAACGCATGCCCGCTCCAGTGTGAAAGCAACCTTAAGTGATACAGAAATTTTTTTACATTTAAACATTAAACAAAACAAACCTCCAATCAGTTCACTTGTATGTATAATTTAGAAAAAAAAAAAAAAAAATTATCTTAAATATTAAATACACAAAAACAGGTAATCAAAACTTTTGGACGAAAAAAAATGGGCTAACTTTACTGCTTAGTTTATTTTTTTTTAATTCATTACTGTATTTTTTTTTTTTAAAATTGCGTTTGAAAGACCGCTGCGCAAATACCGCGTGACATAAAATATTGCAACAACCGCTATTTTATTCCCTAGGGTCTCTGCTAAAAAAAATATATGTAATGTTTGGGGGTTCTAAGTGATTTTCTAGCAGAAAATACAGAATTTTTACCTGTAAGCAACAAGTGTCAGAAAAGATTTAGTCTTTAAATGGTTAAACTGAGAATTCCTACACGGAGTTCAGTCTATTGATAAAAAAGAACTTGAAGAGATACAATGTATCTTCTTATCAGACTTGGCAGGCTGCCCAGAGGAGGAGAGAAGATAACTTTCAGGCAACTTGCATTGACTCTATTACAGAAGTCATTTGCAAGTCACAGCTGAAGTTACAATCGGCCTTTTTTATCAGCACAATCGCCGATGCCGATTAAGTAAAAAACGCCAAATATCAGCCGATATATCGGCCGGCCGATATATCGGTCGACCTCTAATCTTGGGAGACCCTGTGAAAGTGTGCCTAGTCTGTGCAATGCTGTACCCTACGCTAATACTCAACTAGTGTATGGTAGCGTTCAAAACATTCACCAATGCAAAGACCAGGATTGTCAGGACAGGAGGGACAATAATAGCAGGTGTCACGCCTATATCCGCGCTTGCTGCAGACACAACATCTTTTTTGGGGGGGTTCGTTGGGTAGGGGTACTCGGGAGGACATAAAAATGCCTCTCATGCAGCCGACTGCATTTGGTTGGGGATGTGAATGGGGGAATTACGGGCGCTGCAGAAGCGGTGGGTTCCCAATTAGGATTGGCAAATGCAGCAGGAAGGGCATTATGGGCACGACGGGCCTGCGTTTGTCTTTTTGGTGGCAGTGGGACACTACTTGTGCTTGCCACCTCACCAGCTTGAACTGCACTTATGGGACTCGCCACGTCACCAAGTGTTACTGCAGTGCTGGTTTGACTACGACCGGGGTGTACTAGGCCGCTGGCGCTTGCCAGTTCACCAAAACGCTACCAAAAAAACTGTTAGCGATCGCAGGGATCAGGCCTGACTCTGCGAACGCTGCAGTTATGCGTTTAGTGTTTTGTAAGTGACAGTGATTGATCGACACTGCACTTGGGTGGGCTGGGCCGGGCGGAGGGGCAAAACGCAGGTGCTAGCAGGTATCTGGGCTGACCTGCTAACACTGCGTTTTTGGGAACCCTAAACTGCTGGGGACGCCAGTATAGATCTGATCGGATCAGATATTGATCCGTTCAGATACTATACCACTAAGGGAGGTGTACGGTGCGTGCATGGGTGTTAGCGCTACTGGCACTAACCTGACGCTGCCTGGGGCTGGTGCTTGCCAGTTCACCAAAACGCTACAAAAAAAACTGTTAGCGATCACAGGGATCAGGCCTGACTCTGCGAACGCTGCAGTTATGCGTTTAGTGTTTTGTAAGTGACAGTGATCGATCGATACTGCACTTGGGTGGGCCGGGCCGGGCGGAGGGGCAAAATGCAGGTGCTAGCAGGTATCTGGGCTGATCCCGCTAACACTGCGTTTTTGGGAACCCTAAACTGCTGGGGACGCTAGTATAGATCTGATCGGATCAGATATTGATCCATTCAGATACTATACCACTAAGAGAGGCGTATGCTGCGTGCGTGGGTGTTAGCGGTACTGGCGCTAATCTGACGCTGCCTGGGGCGACGCATAGGGGGGTATCCTAGACCTAAAGGGGGCTAACACTCACTGCCCTAACACACTAACTGTCACAAACTGACACCATGCAGTAATCAGAAAAACAAAACAAAAACAAAACTGCTTGGTGTCAGTGTGACAGGGGGAGGGGTGATCGGGGGGGATCGGGGGTGTAAAGTATGCCTGGCATGTTTTACTGTGAGGTGTAGTGTTGTGCAACTCACTCAGATGTCTTCTCTCCTCTGCGCCGGAACGGAAACTGCCAAGCCAAGGAGAGATGACATCACATCCTCTGCCTCTGTGTACTACACAGAGGCAGGGGATGATTCTCATTGGCTGAGAGCGATCGCGAGGGGGGGGCCACGAATGGATGGCCTCCCCCTCATCTCTAAATGCTGCCAGACCAAAGCCGACCGCCTCGGGCACCGGGGGGGGGTCCAATTGGACCCCCCGCCCGCGGGAAGGCAATCACGTACCAGGTACATGATTTTGCCTGCCCGTGCCATTCTGCCGACGTATATCGTCGTTAGGCGGTCGGCAAGTGGTTAAAACTATCTATACTGCCTGCCGACACCACTAATTTGTGGAAGAGAGTTGCACATTCTTACCACGCTGACAGTGAAAAACCCCCTACGCAGCTTAAGGTTAAACCACTTCTCTTCCAGTCTCATCGTGCGGCCCCGTGTCCTCTTACACTCCCTAAGTAGATATTTGCCAGCACACCATGAATTGACACAAAGTAGCGTCCAAACTGATTATTTATTGCATGATCACAACACAAGGAGAGTGCAACATTTCGGAGTCACGCAGGACCCCTTCGTCAGGCATGTGACGCTACTTTGTGTCGATCCATGGTGTGCTGGCAAATATCTACTTTGTGACTTGAGTAGGTATCCAGCTGGTTGTTGCTGCAGCACCCAAACTTTGAGAGCTTATCCAGGAATGTGTGCAATGGGAATATGAAGTATCTCTAAAGCCTCGTACACACGATCAGATTGTTCACCAACAAAATCGTGGAATTTTGTCCGAAGGGTGTTGCCTCAAATTTGTCTTGCATACACATAGCCACACAAATGTTTGCCAACAATTACGAACGTAGTGACGTACTACGAGCCGATAAAAAGTAAGTTCACTAGTCATGCGCCACCCTTTGGGCTCCTTCTGCTAATCTCGTGTTAGTCGAAGTTTGGTGAGTGTTGATTCGTGCTTTTCAGCCTCGTGCTTGTCAGTTCGTTTCTGTTTTTCAGTGCGTGCTTGTCAGGTCGTTTTTGTTTTTCAGTGCGTTCTTTTCAATTCGCTTCTGATTTTAAGTGCGTGCTTGTCAGGTTGTTTCTGATTTTCAGGTCGTGCTTGTCAGGTGCTGTCTGATTTTCAGTGCGTTCTTGTCAGTGCATTTCTGAACGGCCGTTGGTCTACTGTGGCCATGTGGCGTTCTCGTCGGAGAGATCGTGCTATTGTTGGGCTTGGAGTTATTGCTTTGACCCAAGTCCAGTCCAAGAACAGGGGGAGGAGGAGTTCTTGGACCAAGAATTGGTTGCATAATTGTGACCAATTCTGTCATATGCCTTTGTTGCAGGAGCTCCAGGAGAATAATCCTGATGATTTCAGGAATTATCTCCGGATGACGGACCCCTGCTTTCACCGTCTATTGGCTTTGCTTACCCCCTATATTAGTGAGCAGGACACATGCATGCAGCGAGCCATTACTCCAGAGCAAAGGCTCGTCGCCACCTTGCGGTACTTGACGACGGGGAGAAGTCTCCAGGACCTCAAGTTTACAACTGGGATCTCCCCTCAGGCTCTGGGAATCATTATTCCAGAGACCTGTTCTGCCATCATACAAGTCCTGCAGAAGGACTATATTTGGGTAAGTTTTAGCCTTTTACATCACATTCTATGTATTTATTGTTTGCTAGTGTATTGTATTAATTTCTTCATTCCATAATTACCATTATTGTAATATGCTGTGAATGTCCTCTTTGTCCTCATGCATGCTGTAAGCTTTTAATGCTACTTTTTTGTCCTTGATGCATATTTGCCTTCACTATATATATAATATTCGCTGGCCTTCCTTCTCACCTGCGCTGACAGGACATGGTGACGTGACCCGTGGGCTGGTCTGTGTCTCAGTCCCGGGAGTTGCGATTCGCACTGGGCGCCCTCCCTCTCTCCTCCCCTCTGCTATATAGATGTGGGGGATTTGGCGGGCGTTCTCAATGCGAATCGGTGCCACACAATTCCACGCAATGCGTGTGACGTCCTCCCTGGGCGTCTGATCACGCATGTGTCTGGTATTTCAGCTTGGCTGATACGAGGGGAGTCAGTCTGGCGGCCGCCGAGCTGGCTCTCCATGTGTGCCATGCCAGCGTGACGCTGGAGGGGATCTGGGGGACGTGCTGGGCTCAGATCTGCAGTCTTCATCCGTCTACAGCCCATGTCCCAGCCCAACTTGTCTAACCTCTACATTGGTGTCTTTTAGCATCCCCTTCTGTCTCACTCCATTTCCCTACCAGGTAACTCACTTATAATTCACATATGGACTTTGATTCACTTCAGCTTGATTTTTGGAGATTTCATGCTCACCATTGCTTCTATTCACCTATTCTTCCATGGATTTTCTTTTTCTTTTTTTCACCTCTCTTATTTTTGGTCTTTTTGGGACCACCATTGGCTGTGTACACTTACTATACTCTTATCCTTCTAGCACAGCTATGGGTTCTATTCATATATACCTAGATACACTGACATGGTCATATAGCGTTTTTATTTCTTATTTTATGTCACATCTTCTAGAATACCCATTAACCATGACACCACATACTCACTTTTTACGAGGAATTGCGGCCGTGTGCCTGGCTTCTCCTTCTGGATCCTTTTCCTCAGCTTCTGGGTGAGACTTTTTTGACCAGTCCTCTTGGTGCACGCCATCATGTGGTTCAGTCCATACGTGAATATTTTTAGGTACAGCCAGCCATTTTTCCACATTTTAAAGTTTTTCATGGTAGTTGACATAGTAGACTATAATGGTCACCTATTCCTTTCTTTTTTAGAACACGGATGCATGGCTCCTGATGAGTGGAAACTGACCACGAAACGCGTCAAGCCTATCTTGACGCATCCGGTGTATACTGATACTTTTTATGGTTTTATCCATTCGTGTTTCTATTGGACTATGTCCTATCCAATGTTTAGTATGCATACCTTTTATTGTTATGTGCCATGCGATTTACATTTTGCTTGATGTATTGCGACAATCGCACCATGTTTGTTTTGTTGTATTATGATATGTCAATTAATGATTCAGTAATGAACAAATAAATGTATGTTATTACCTATATCATATGTTGAGTCTTACCACATACCTCATTTAAAGTCCCAAACCTTCCCCCTTTTATGTTGCTTACAGCACAGGGATGGAGGCGTGAACCTTCCCTTATGTCTCATTCAAAGTCCCATACATTTCCCCCTTTTTTTCTCAAGTAGATATTTGCCAGCACACCATGGATCGACACGAAGTAGCATCCAAACTGATTATTTATTGCATGATCACAACACAAGGAGAGTGCAACGTTTCGGAGTCACACAGGACCCCTTCGTCAAGCATGTGACGCTACTTTGTGTCGATCCATGGTGTGCTGGCAAATATCTACTTTGTGACTTGAACCAGTATCCAGCTGGTTGTTGCTGCAGCAACTTTAAGAGCTTATCCGGGAACGTGTGCAATGGGAATATGAAGTTTCTCTAAAGCCTCGTACACACGATCGGATTGTTCGCCAACAAAATCGTGGAATTTTGTCCGAAGGGTGTTGGCTCAAACGGGTCTTGCATACACACAGCCACACAAATGTTTGCCAACAATTACGAACGTAGTGATGTACTAGAAGTTTTACGAGCCAATAAAAAGGAAGTTCACTAGTCATGCGCCACCCTTTGGGCTCCTTCTACTAATCTCGTGTTAGTAGAAGTTTGAGTTTCGATTCGTGCTTTTCAGCCTCGTGCTTGTCAGTTCGTTTCTGTTTTTCAGGTTGTGCTTGTTGGTTCGTTTCTGTTTTTCAGTGCGTGCTTGTCAGGTCGTTTCTGTTTTTCAGTGCGTTCTTTTCCTTGTCAAAAGAAGTTTATTGAGTATACAATGTTATAAAGATACATAAAGTAAGTTTACAAGGATCTATAAAGTAAGCTCATTGTTTTACAGTAGGGTTTATATAGGTAAATATCATGAAATTTCAAATATTAAACGTTGGGTTCACGTAAACCTAAATTAAAGATATATATCATTTCCTTAGTTACTTTTGTAGGTATTTAAATGATTTATACCTACTATACATATTGTTTACAAGTAGAGTGTATATAGGTCAAATAAATTCTGATAATGAGCTTTAATCGTAAGGTGGAGAAAAGGAAAGAGAAAGAAGAAAAAGGGTAGAAAGGTAGAGGTATGGTCCACAAGGTTGTCCCGCTCGTCAGTTTATTATTCTTTTTAGTTCTCTTTGAAGCCTTAGAATGGGTGTCTCTGTAAGTCATTTAATCTGTTACCATGGCAACAGGACAGAGTCATTGAAGTTTGACAGGAACTGTTGTTTTATCCAAGGATGCCAAAGTTTTTCAAATTTTGGAATTTGATTTTGATCGATGGCTACCATCTTAGCATGGGACATTGTATTATTCATTCTGTGAATTGTTTCTGCTAGTACCATTGTAGGAGATTTCCATGCCTTGGCCACTGTTTGTTTTGCAGCCATTATTAGTTGGATCATAAGTTTGAATTGAGAGAGTGTTAACCATTCTGGTTTTAGATTAAGTAAAGTTAAATATGGATCTGGTTGTATTATTTTTTAAAATATTTTAGATGCAATCACGAAGACTTCCTTCCAGAAGGTTTGGATTACTGGGCACGTCCACCATATGTGTAAATATGTGCCTATTTCTGGGCATCCTCGAAAACAAAGAGCTGAGGTATTAGGTGAATATTTTGCCACTCTAGCGGGTACAAGGTACCAGCGAGTTAGGACTTTATAATTTGTCTCCAGTGCTAAGATGTTGGGTGAAGATGACTTAGATGTGAGCCATATGTTAGACCAGTCCGTGTCTTCTAAAGTTCGTCCCAGGTCCCCCTCCCACCTCTGAACGTAAGAGGGTCTATTAAGATTTACTACTCCATAGAATTGATTGTAAAGTGATGAAATTGTACCTTTAGCAAATGGATCTTTTGTACAGATTGATTCAAAAATGGATAATTGGGATAATGGTGTATCCCCCTTTAGGAATGGTGTATAGAAATTTTTGATTTGGAGATATCTAAATATCTCAGAGTTTGGTAGATCATATTTTTCTCTAAGCGATGGGAATGAAAGGAATGATTTAGATGCTATGAAGTCATTTAGTGTCTGAATGCCTGATGTTGTCCAAGCTTTAAAAGAATTTGGGTAGATCCATGCCGGATAAAAGGCCGGATTTCTGATAAAAGAAAGGAGAGGATTGTGTGGAGATTGTAACTGATATTTGGTTTTTAGTTTATCCCAGAGAGATAAGAAGTGTTTAGTTATGGGATTATGAATTTTAAAGCGGTCTTTAGGATCAAGCCATAATAAATTTGATATTAATAGAGGGTCATTTTCTGAAGCCTCTATAAATACCCATAATGGGATTTCCTGTTTTGCATGGTATTTGGACAGACTGGCCAAATGTGCTGCTCTGTAGTAGTTAGTAAAATTAGGGTATCCCAGGCCTCCTTTATTTTTGGGAAGATGTAGTGTGTGTATAGGTATATGTGGTTTAGAAGAGCCCCATATAAACGAAGTTGCTCTTTTTTGTACTATTCTCAAAAAATAGGAAGGAATTGGAATAGGGAGGACTCTGAATAGATAAAGCAATTTGGGTAGAATAGTCATTTTGATTGCATTAATCTTCCCTATCCAGGATAAAGGAAGTTGCGACCATTGTTTTATTAGATTTGTGATCTGTCTTAATACAGGAGGATAATTGGTTGAGAATAAGTCAGAATGAGATGCTGTTAAATGAATTCCAAGATATGAGATTGATTTTTCTGCCCATGTGAATGGGAGTGCAGCCCTAGCCGGGATCAATTCCATGTTTGTGAGTGAAATATTAAGCACTAGACATTTCTTAGGATTAATCATAAGGCCGGATAGGGCTGCAAATCCATCAAGAGCTGGTATTAAGTTAGGACCAGAGACCTGTGGTGATGATAGAAAAAGTAATATATCGTCTGCAAATATACATAATTTGTGTGTAATTCCTCCTACTTCAATGCCAGTTATAGTTTGGTTTGTTCTGATGTATTGGGCCATGGGTTCGAGTATAAGGGCAAATAATAAGGGAGATAATGGGCAACCCTGTCGGGTACCTCTTTCGATATTAAAGGCTTCAGATTTGTATCCAGCATATTTTATATAGGCTTTCGGGTTTATTATATAATGCTTTGATCCATGTTAAAAAGTGGGGTCCAAAACCCAATTTTTGTAATGAATATTGCATATATTGCCAGGATACTGTGTCAAATGCCCTCTTAATATCGAGAGATAGAAAACATAAAGGGATTTTCAGTTTTTTAGCAATATGTGCCAATAACACTGCCCTGCGTATATCATCGCCTGCCTGTCTATTTGGCATGAAGCCTACTTGATCTCTATGTATTAATTTTCCTATAATGCTATTGAGGCGTTTTGCTATTATTTTTGCTAATAATTTAATATCGAGGTTTAACAGAGAGATAGGCCGATAATTCACACAGGAAGTATCATCAGAAAGGGGTTTTGGGATCATACAAACAATTGCCATTAGTGTTTCTTGCCGAAAAGAATGTCCATCTAGAAGTTTGTTAAAAGTTTCAGTGTGAATGGGAGAGAGTATTTCTGAGAATGTTTTATAGTATAAAGCCGAGTAGCCGTCTGGGCCTGGTCTTTTGTTAAGTTTTAGGTCTTTTATGGCGTTAGCAACTTCATCTATAGTTATAGGCTCATCCAAACTGCTTTTTTGATTCTGAGATAACTCAGGTAAGGTTATTTTTGAGAAGAAGGATTCAGCCTCTGTAGGATTCAATTCATTGTTTGTCTTGTATAAAGTTGCGAGATGTGAGTGAAATTTATGGACTATTTTAACTGGATTACAAGTGTAAACATTTTTTGATAATTTCAAACGTATTGGTTTGAAAGATTTGTTAGTTGAATTTAATGCCCGAGCCAAATATGTACCTGGTTTGTTTGTATTCATGTAGAAATTGTGTTTGGAGCGTTTGAGGGATTTATCAACTGACTCAGTGAGAAATAGATCGTATTCCAATCTAGATTTTTCCAGATGAGATTTTGTACTCTGAGATGGATTATCTTGAAATGATATGTAGGCTGCATTAAAATTGAGTTCTAGTTTTTTTGCTAGATTTTTGCGTTCCCGTTTAAATAGTGCCATTTGTCTTTGTATTGTACCACGCAAGACAGGCTTATGAGCTTCCCACAGTGTTATTGGGGAGATGTCTGTTGTATTATTAATTGATATGTATTCCTTTAAAGCTTGTTCAATGGCCATCTGATGTAGTGGGTGTTTGAGCATTATGTCCGGTAAGTACCACGTTGGGTCATGCGCTTTTGGTATGGCTGAGGCTATAGTAGTGTATACTGCATTATGGTCAGACCACGGAATCGGAATTATATCTGATGCAATAATTTCTGGTATCATTCCTATTGTTAGAAAAATATGATCTATTCTGGTGAAGGTTTGATGAGGGTGCGAGAAATAAGTGAATTTCTTTTTCATTGGGTTACTTTCTCTCCACAAATCTACCAGATTGTATTTGGAAAGAAGTTGAGAAAAAGGTAATCTAGAGGTTATTTTGGATGGTGTAAAAGGTGATTTATCTAGAAATGGGAGGAGGACCTGGTTCGAATCCCTACACATTATCACTGTTCCTATTTTGTGTGTATTAATCACTTGTAATATATGTGAGAGGAATGGTGTAGGTTGTTTGTTAGGAGCGTAGTATGAAATCACCGTGATTGCTGTATCCATTATATAACCCATGAGTATCAGGTATCTACCTTCTGGGTCTTTAATTTCTGATGATAAGGTGAATGGTGTGGATCGGTGAAATGCAATTAGAGTTCCCCTTTGCTTGGTACAGGCAGAAGCCGTGTAAATTTGTTGATAAAAAGGAGAAATATATTTTGGAGTAGAATCTTTGGTGAAGTGTGTTTCTTGGAGGCATACTATGTGAGCCTTCTTGTTATGGAAAGTACGGAAGGATTTGGTCCTTTTTTGAGGGACATTTATTCCCTGAACATTCAGGGAAAGTATATTCAGTGGTGCCATGGCAATAGATCAAATAGTTTTGACTTACTTTTTGTTATGCAGAGCTGACTGCGCAGATCAACCTGTGTGGACTGAAGAGATGAATAGATAGAAAAGAAACCAGTGAATTCTGGAGTAAAGAGTAAACAAAAAACATATGAGATTAGATGATACATTGTATAAATTATTTTTTGCAAGTAATCACAATTTACCCGTGAAAGAGAATAAATATCTCTCTCAGGGGAATAAGTGCCTTCGTCACACTCCCACATAATATGGTTGGGAAAATGAGGAGGGCTAATGGGGGTACACGGATCTTCCGCTTACAGGAGAGAAGTGCTATGTCAAAAGACATCAAAATGCTGTTTCATTAATTGGAGTGCAGAATATAGTTTTTGTTGAAATTATTTATTCCAGGGTGGTTGTATATGGTTAGTCTTGCCCTAGGCTAAATAATTCAGTTAGAAAGGTACTGTTAATAACTTTGGTATTGATGAAGATAGTTTGAATTATTTTGGGATTTTAACCCTTTTAGAGTAAACAATTACATATTTTATTCATATGTAACTGTTTAGATATGTTAACTCATAAAATTGAGGTTGTATTGCTTCAGATTAGAATAAACAAAAACATAATTCTAGGAACTAGTTAGGTAATAATATATTTGTTTTAAGAAAAGAAAGAAAAAGCTTCCATTACTTCTGGATTATTGAACATATTTGTCCTAAAAAGTAATAAATCTATTGTTATTACCTGATAATATATAACTGAACAAGAATTTCCTTATTTCACTTATATATTCTAAGGCTATATGAATCAGAAGTAATAAGAAATATAACTGGAATGTAACATGATCCCACACAGTGTGTGACTATCAGAATGCAGTTACATTCAGTTATAAATACAGGTTTTTTTATAGAGAACCATCTCTTAGTATAATAAATGAAGAGATATCAGGAATTAGGATGTCAGTCCATTGAATCTTCTTGGTCCGTGGATGATGTGGCATAACGGCCTCTTTTGTGAGAATGATGATTCCCATTTTGTTCTGAAATTTTCTGGGTGCTGCCTGAAGGTGAAGATGATGCCATTCTTCTGCGTGTGGGAGTGTTGCTGCTTGTGGGTTCTGTCAGATTTAATTTTAAAAGGGTTTGTTGTAGTTCATCTGCTGATCTGCTTCTGTAAATTGTACCTTGGTGGTTAAATCTGACTGAAAAGGGGAAGCCCCATTGATACATAATGTTGTGGCGTTGCAGTTCCATTAGTTGGGGTTTCATGGATCGTCTTTTAGTAATAGTAAGTTGGGATAGGTCAGCAAAAATTTGATAATTGTGTCCTTGAAAATTAAGTTCCTTTTTTTCTCTTGCAGCAATTAGTATTTGTTCTTTCGTTCTGTAATAATGAAATTTTGTGATTATATCACGTGGGGGTCCATCTTTCTTTTTGGCTGTGAGGGCTCTGTGTACTCTGTCCAGTTCTAAACGTTCAATAGGGATATCTGGCTTTAGTTCTTGTAATAGAGCAGTAATAGTAGATTGCAGGTCTGTCACAGTTTCAGGTATTCCCCTTATGCGCAAGTTTGAACGTCTGGCTCTATTTTCGTAATCTTCGAGCTTAGTTTGAAGTATTAAATTCTCTTTTTTTAATTGTTCCAATTCTGTTATATTTTCTTGGGTTGTAATTTCAATTTCATCCATTTTTATTTCCAAGGCTGCGGTGCCGTTTCCCAGCTCTCTTATTTCTTTGGTTAGGCTTTTTGTTATTTGGTCTGAGGTTTGTTTTAAAGCCTTATAAAGCATCTTTTCAAATTGTAATAATATTACTGGGGATGCTGAGGAGGCTTGTGGAGAAGTTTGTGAGAGGATTTGTTCTGTATCTGACTCAAATTGAGAGTCTTGCTGTGACATTTTCTGTCTGTGAGAGCGCCCTGGTGCTGTATCTTGTGAGGTGACTGGAGCTGCTTCAGCTGCAGTGAGTGCCTGTGAGCTCTTTGTGAGGTGATTTTTATTTCTGCCACGGTTTCCTCCCAGTACCATATTTCCTGCCCAAACTTTCACAGTTTGTTCCCTGGGGCAAAAAGGTTCAAATGGATACCTTTTGAGCCTGCAGGCTCCGCTTTGTCCTTCTCTTCTCTCCTCAGCAGTGTGGAGCTCTAACAATGCATGTCTGCTCCGCTAGGCTCAGCCTCCTGCCCCCCCCCCAGTGCGTTCTTTTCAATTCGCTTCTGATTTTCAGTGCGTGCTTGTCAGGTTGTTTCTGATTTTCAGGTCGTGCTTGTCAGGTGCTTTCTGATTTTCAGTGCGTTCTTGTCAGTTCATTCTGAACGGCCGTTGGTCTACTAACCATGTGGCGTTCTTGTCGGAGAGATGGTGCTATTGTTGGGCTTGGAGTTATTGCTTTGACCCAAGTCCAGTCCAAGAACAGGGGGAGGAGGAGTTCTTGGACCAAGAATTGGTTGCTTAATCGTGACCAATTCTGTCATATGTCTTTGTTGTAGGAGCTCCAGGAAAATAATCCTGATGATTTCAGGAATTATCTCCGGATGACGGACCCCTGCTTTCACCGTCTTTTGGCTTTGCTTACCCCTTATATTAGTGAGCAGGACACATGCATGCAGCAAGCCATTACTCCCGAGCAAAGGCTTGTCGCCACCTTGTGGTACTTGGCGATGGGGAGAATTCTCCAGGACCTCAAGTTTACAACTGGGATCTCCCCTCAGGCTCTGGGAATCATTATTTCTAGAGACCTGTTCTGCCATCATACAAGTCCTGCAGAAGGACTATATTCGGGTAAGTTTTAGCCTTTTACATCACATTCTATGTATTTAATGTTTGCTAATGTATTGTATTAATTTCTTCATTCCATAATTACCATTAATTTAATATGCTGTGAATGTCCTCTTTGTCCTCATGCATGCTGTAAGCTTTTAATGCTACTTTTTTGTCTTTCATGCATATTTGCCTTCACTAACCTCCCCTGCATGCTATCCTGGGCCCGTATACACCAAGCCTAGTAACTTAACAATGTATTTTGTCAGCTTCATTTTTGTGCTTACCCTAAACACCCCCTAAAATGTGTACAAATGTTATTGTTGTCCTCAAATTCAGGCAGAGTGCAAGAGGCTATTTTTTTGGGGCCCAAACTCATTTGGAACCCTCCCCCCCCCCAAATGCTAAGTCAACGGATAACAATACTCTATCTGCTGACTTTGCCAAACCCATACACATTATACCTCTTTTGTGGTCATATTTATGGATCAATTCACCAAAGCGTGTAGTGCAAGGGTCTGCCTAAATACTTTAAAATGGTACTGTTGAAAGTTTTTGTCTCCTATTATCTTGATAGGTAATTTATGAATGTAAAAATGTGCTTCAATTTGGACAGTGTGTATCCATATTTTTGGATTATGACACTTCTTACCTGTCCAGTGGGCTGCCAATAGTGTAAGGAGGGACTTGCCAAAGTATCACATATTATTTATGCATTCAACTCTCATGGAAGTGGAGAGGGTTGCCTGTCCAACACATCTACCCACCCCCACCTTAACATTTCTAGAATGGGCCACCAGAGGGGGTGAGGAATCTGATAAGTTGACCTTATACTTTTGTCTTTAAATACTCATTTAAATAAATGTTATACTTATGCTGGCCAAGAATGTTTGTGTCTAATCTATGTGCAAAAGTAGTCATTTTTTTTCTTCTTTGACTCCACAGTTTCCTTCCAACCCACAGGAATGGCAGGCTGTTGCTTCCCAATTCCACCGTCAGTGGGATTTTCCCAACTGTGGTGGGGCTGTTGATGGGAAGCATGTGCGTATTGTCCCACCACCCAACTCGGCTCTTATTATTTTAATTATAAGGGATTTTGCAGTATAGTAATGCTAGCGGTGGTGTCAGCAAATTATGACTTCCTCTACCTTGATGTTGGGAAGAACGGCCGCAATTAGCAAGGAGGAGTGATAGCCCAGACAGAAATCTACCATCGGCTACAAAATGGCACCTTGCGTTTGCCACCTCCTGAGGAGAATGTGGAGGTCCTCAACTTTGTCTTTGTTGCAGATGAGGCCTTTTCTCTGGGGGATCTTATGAGGCCATTTCCCATGAGGACCTGACCCCAGAGCAGAGGATTTACAACTATAGGCTGTCTCGTGCCCGAAGAGTTGTAGAGAACGTTTTTGGAATCCTGGCGAGTCGGTTTAGGCTTAATCATGTGGTCTTGTGCTGCTGCATTCTGCACAATTATTTAAGGAGGAATGCAGGCAGCTACCTTTCCTCACTTTCAAGTGAGGTGGACTTTGCTGTGTCCGGCCCAGCTGAATCAACAGTGATGACGGCTCTTGAAAGTGGCCGTGCCCTCCCAAACTGCCAGAGATGTATGCCAGAAGTATATGGACTACTTTGTGAGTAGAGGGGCAGTGGCTTTGTAGGAAAATCTTGCTGATGTGGAATAAAACTTTTATTTGATACAAAACTCCTATTTCATTTGAATTACTGTTTGTGTTTCTTATCTGTCTCCTAGGTTCTCATATGGCCTTAATTTTGGCCATTTTCTTCAATAGTGCTAACGTAACTCATTTGCTCCATGAGGTGACAATCTCTTCTTCAGCTAACTATTATGTTGTGCTGTGGGTCTGCTACACACACACAATGTTATTGTTGGTAATGTATTTAGTGCATTAATGATAAAAATATTCAGCCTTTTCAACTCCTTTAATTACTTGGAGTCCCTAAATTTGCCTGAGTTTGCCACATTTTACAGCACATTGTCACTGTAACTACACCAGCTTAACAAATACACTGGTATTGAGCATTGAAATAAGAAGCCACATATTGTTTAGGATAAAACATTTTACTCCAAGCACATTCACATGTGCATTATAAAAGGTTTTTGATAAACCAACATCTTGGTGTATAACATGTATGTTTGACATTATTTTGCCTTTTTTGGGGCTAAACAGGCATGTTTAAAAGTATGACATACACATCCCCAACTCAGGAACTTACAAAGTTCGACTTTGCTAAAGTGAAGGCCATATAGTTACATAGTAGGTAAGGTCGAAAAAAGACACAAGTCCATCAAGTCCAACCTATGTGTGTGATTATATGTCAGTATTCCCTGTATGTTGTGGTCGTTCAGGTGCTTATCTAATAGTTTCTTGAAACTATCGATGCCCCCCGCTGAGACCACCGCCTGTGAAAGGGAATTCCACATCCTTGCCGCTCTTACAGTAAAGAACCCTCTGCGTAGTTTAAGGTTAAACCTCTTTTCTTCTAATTTTAATGAGTGGCCACGTGTCTTGTTAAACTCCCTTCCGCAAAAAAGTTTTATCCCTATTGTGGGGTCACCAGTATGGTATTTGTAAATTAAAATCATATCCCTTCTCAAGCGTCTCTTCTCCAGAGAGAATAAGTTCAGTGCTCACAACCTTTCCTCATAACTAATATCTTCCAGACCCTTTAATAACTTTGTTGCCCTTCTTTGTACTCGCTCCATTTCCAGTACATCCTTCCTGAGGACTGGTGCCCAGAACTGAACAGCATACTCTAGGTGCAGCCGGACCAGAGTCTTGTAGAGTGGGAGAATTATTGTTTTATCTCTGGAATTAATCCCCTTTTTAATGCGTGACAATATTCTGTTTGCTTTGTTAGCAACAGCTTGGCATTGCATGCCATTGCTGAGCCTATCATCTACTAGAACCCCCAGGTCCTTTTCCATCCGAGATTCCCCCAGAGGTTCTCCCCCCAATATATAGATTGCATTCATATTTTTACCACCCAAATGCATTATTTTACATTTTTCTACATTGAACCTCATTTGGGAAGAGGGGAGGGGGATGGGTGGAAGGGAACGGGAGGGATAAGGTTTGTTTGTTTAGGAGGACCTATTGACCTTTCTGCCTTAATAAGAAATGAATTACCCCTGCATGTCGCCCCGTGTGTGGGGGGCCCCCTCTCGCAGTCCTCCTTTGGACCAGGGTGGGGAGGACGACCTGGGGGGGACGCACGGGGGCTTGAGAGGAATGGAGGACATGAATAGCGTAAAAATTTTGACCTATAACGTCTGAGGATTAAAGTCACCTGAGAAGAGACGTGTAATATTACGAGAATTAGAAAGAAATACGGGCGGAATCATATTCCTCCAGGAGACACATCACTCAAGACTCAAATATCAAACTATATTTAAGAAATATTCCAACGTGGTTCCATGGAAACTCGCAATTAGAAGGGCAAAAGGAGTCGCAATTGGATTCGGGAAAAATATTTGTTTTGTAAAAGAAAAGAGAAAAGTCGACCCAGAAGGACGTTTCCTCTTCCTCATAGGGTCCATACAGGGTACGAAGTATACGCTTGCTAACGTATATTGCCCCAATATAGGTCCCAAAAAGTATCTTGTGGGAATATTAAAAGATCTGATGGAATTTAAACAATGTAAATTAATACTTGCAGGAGACTTCAACTTTTCCATGGACCACAGATTAGACAGCACGTCAGCTGTATCAGATAGAGAAACAAAGCAACTAAGGAAGATAAAAAAAAAACTATATGAACATCAATTAGTAGATGCATGGCGAATTCAACACCAGAGTACAAAAGATTATACAGTTTATTCATCCGTTCATGGAACGTACTCTAGGCTGGTCTATATTATGGTGGAACATAGAAGTTTGGAGGAAGTAATAGAAACATCAATAGGAATAACAACAGTCTCAGACCATTCCCCAGTGATGTTGAAAATGAAACTCCATGGGGAGCTCCTTGGGAAAGGCACATGGAGAATAAACAAAGATTTAATAGAGGATAGTGAAACTGAAAAAAACATAACAGAAGAGATTGAAAAATATTTCTTGGAGAATGAAACCCCAGAACTGTCAAAAGCAACCATATGGGAGGCACATAAGACTGTCATCAGGGTAAATTGATATCTATTGGGGCAGGAAAAAAGAAGGAAAGAGGAAAAAATATGATGGGAATTATAAAAGAAATCCATGAACTGGAACAAAGGCATAAAAAGCAAGCTGAAAAGGAAATCCACTGGACCCTAATCATAAAGAGAGATCAATTAAAGGCCATTCATGTGAACATGATCAAAGCCCATCATGAGAGCATGGCCTATGTCATGCCGGTCTAGAGCAGGCCTGGAGCCTGAGGAAGCTGATCCACTTCTAGACCTGCTAGCTGACACCAGGGAGTTAGGCTCAGGATTCCTGATAAACTCCAATCTTTTTTTTTTTCTCAGAAAAAAAGTATTATTGAAAAACTCAGTTTACAAACAGATAAACTCCAGTCTGCAGGTACCCAGGCTGAAGAAAGTGCTGGCAGTACTGGCAACAGGTTCACGGCAAAACCTGGGAGGACGCACCTCGCTGTCAACCAGGCAGACACTGGGCACATCTTCCCATTAAACAGTCAGCCTATCGCATCTCCCTGGAGGTGCTGGTCGACATATAAAGGGAGGTGGAGGAAATGTGCTAGGAGTATGTATGTGTGGTTTTCTTGAGAAATGTTTTATTGCTGCTGTAAAGAGTATCCGGAAAAATTTTGTTGTATGTATACAATGACAATAAAGTATATCTATCTACTTCGGTGGAGCTCAATTCTTTAGCAATACGATTTCACCATCCAGCATAAGAAAGGCAGCACCCATGGCAATGCTGATGGGCTGTCACGACAAGTCGAACCTGCAGGAGTCAGTTGCATCAGGAGGCAAATTGCAGTTCCCTCCCATGCAACCACCTAAGGGGGAGCTCCCTGCTGAACCAGCTGAGATTCAAACCGTGTATGGCCCGCCATAGTTGTACAGATTGGGGTAGGGAGTTTCAGAGGATGGGAGAGGCTCTGGAGAATTCCTGGAGGCGAGGAAGGAAGATAACAATTTGGTTGGTAATTTGTGGGTAGGTTAAAGTGTTTGTTAAGACAAAAGTGTAAATCACTGCTTAGCCCCTCTATTATAGGCAGGCATACCACACTGTGGAAGTCTTTTATAAAAACGAGGATTGTAAATACCTATTTGGGGCGATCTTTAGGCCAGTCATGTGACTCGTGGCCACTTTACAGCTCCTATACATGGATACAACAGGAGGGGCTGAGAGCTCCCTCTGATGTCAGCCGGGGAGGTCACGTGGCCCCTCAACCCCTCCTGCAGAAGCCCTGTCTCGGAGATGTAAAGCGGCCGCGAATCACGTGACCGACCTGAAGATAGCACTAAAAATGTTTACAATCCTCCTTTTTAGAAAAAACTTACACAGTGTGGTATGCCTGACTATATTAGAGGGGCTGGCAGTGACCATTGTACGTGTTTTATTTTTAACCGCTTCCGGACCAGCCGCTGCAGTTATACTGCGGCAGGTTGACTCCCCTGCGCAAAACCACATAACTCTATGTTGGCTCGCGGGGTCCGGATAGCAGATGCGCGCGCACCCGCTGCATAGTGGGAGTGCTGATGCTCGCGGCCGGCGGTCGCGATGACCGTCAGCCACGAAGGATCGTGACCAGGAGACACAGAACAGGGACAAGTGTGTGTAAACACACACTTCCTTGTTCTGTTCTGGCAGGAGTGTCAGATCGTGTGTTCCTATTGGCTAGGAACCACAATTTGTCACTTCCTGTAGTTAGTCCCTCCCCCTTCAGTTAGAATCACATAGCAGGGAACACAGTTAACCCCTTCACCGCCCCCTAGTGTTAACCCCTTCACTGCCAGTGACATTTTTACAGTAATCAATGCATTTTTTATCGCACTGATCGCTGTATTAATGCCAATGGTTTCAAAAATGTGGCAAAATTGTCCAATGTGTCCGCCATAATGTCGCAGTCATGATAAAAATTGCAGATCGCCACCATTACTAGTAAAAAAAAAATAATAATAAAAATGCTATAAATCTATCCCCTATTTTGTAGACGTTATAACTTTTGCACAAACCAATCAATATACGCTAAGTGCCATTTTTTTTTTTTTTACCAAAAATATGTAGAAGAATACACTAAACTGAGAAAAAATTAGCTGTTTAAAAAAAAAATGGGGATATTTATTATAGCAAACGGTACAAAATATTGTGTTTTTTTCAAAATTGTCTCTTTTTTTTGTTTATAGCACAAAAAATAAAAACCGCAGAGGCGATCAAATACCACCAAAAGTAAGCTTTATTTGTGGGAAAAAAGGACGTCAATTTTGTTTGTTTAAAACGTCGCACGACCGTGTAATTGTCAGTTAAAGTGATGCAGTGCCGAATCGCAAAAAACACTCTGGTCAGGAAGGGGGTAAATTCTTCCGAGGCTGAAGCGGTTAATAATAGCGTTGAGGGGGGGGTGGCGGGGTGGAGACAGAGACACAGACATGGAACTGACAGGTAGGGAGGAGGGAGTGAGGTAGAGAGGAAAGCAGAGGGGACAGCTGTGGATGACAGAGGGACGTACGGTCAGGGCTCAGCAGCCCTGATTATCTTGGTCAGCGCAGAGAGAGGGATACAGGAAGTGCCAGGATCAGCCAGGTTTATTACAGTTTAGAGAGGGCCAGATTACACAGCACAAGCACTGTGCTATTTAATCTGCATTAAGGAACCAGGATCTGTATTTTTTGGGGGGGGTAAACAAACACTTTAATGATATAGAGGAAAATGAACATATTTGGGCTCAAGACTTTATAGGCACAGTAATTACTAGATGTATGATTAAAATTCTAGTTTATTAGAAAATTTTAAACTAAAGAGTAAAACAGAGAAACATATAGAATTCAGTTCATGGTCACACAGTTTTACAAATTATGCACTCCATACATAGCTAGATGGCACAACTACGGCACAACTATTAACTCGTCCCCACACACCAGGGTTCTAGGTGTAATCCTGGATTCTGAACTATCCTTTCAGCCCCACATCCATTCACTCTCCACAGCTTGCTGCCTCAACCTCTGCAACATCTCCAAGATACCTCCCTTCTTAACCAATGACACCACAAAGCTTCTAATTCACTCCCTGACCATCGCCCGCCTCTACTACTGCAACCACCTCCTCATTGGCTTACCCTTACATAGGCTATCCCCCCTTCAGTCCATCATGAATGCTGCTGCCATACTCATCCACCTTACAAACCACTCAGTGTCTGCTACCCCTCTCTGCCAATCCCTCCACTGGCTTCCGCTCACCCAACTAATTAAATTCAGGATACTAACAACAACTTACAAAGCCATCCACAACTTTCCCCCCAGCTATATCATTAAAGTATGAATTTCTAAGCGTATCAGCGCATAGTGGTCATGCGGATACGGTCTACGTTGCAGGTGCCACGTCTTATCTTAGTTGATTAGAGGAAAATGAACATATTTGGGCTCAAGACTTTATAGGCACAGTAATTACTAGATGTATGATTAAAATTCTAGTTTATTAGAAAATATTAAAATAAAGAGTAAAACAGAGAAACATATAGAATTCAGTTCATGGTCACACAGTTTTACAAATTATGCACTCCATACATAGCTAGATGGTTGTATAAAACAGTTTGAGCAGTGTTGAGAATCGAAAATTCTGATCAATATAGTTACATTATGTTGAACCAGAAGCTATGCGGTGGTAACAATCAGATTCTGTATTGGCTCGACATGTTGCGCGCCACATGCGCTTCTTCAAGAGCACAGAACTGAATACTGTAATGAACAACATATTTACAGTAAATAATTCATCATGGTATGTTATAGTCAGATATAATTAGATCAGAGGTAAGATAGCATTATAAGTATCAGAGAGGCTGCCCCTGAGGTCCAATGGGATGTGTCCGTCACACAGAGTCCAGGTAATAATCAAGCAATGTGGGGACGTATGTAACAAAGTAGGAAATTAGTAGTAAAAGGGTAGATTAGACTCCGACATGGGGTAAAACTAATGCGTGGTCGGACGGGAATGAGAGGGAAGGAGGGGGGGGGAGGGCGGAGGAAAGGGGGAGGGGGGAAGGGGGGAAGAAAGGGAGGGAGAAGGGAAATAGGGAAGGAAAGGGGAAAGAAATTCCCTACTCTTCAAGGAAAAAACTGTTTCCACTAATTTCCCGGTGAGATTCATCACCAAATTCTCGCAACAGCACCAGAAACTTTGTGACATTCTGAGTAAACACTGGTCGATCCTCCAAGAGGACCCCATTATTAATAAATACATTGGTCCCTCCCCCCAAATTACATTTAGACGAACTAGGTCCTAGGGTGACCAACTAACCTCAAGCCACTTTGTAACCACTCCCAAACACAAACAATTGAAATTAGGAATCTCCCAATGTGGCAAATGCTCTTTCTGCCCATGGGTGAAAGAAGGGAAATCCTTCCTACTACCAAATGGGGAAACATTCATGCCTAAATTTTATGCAGACTGCGACACAAAAGGAGTGGTGTATCTCATGCTATGCTAATGTGGCGCGTTTTACGTAGGTAAAACTATTAGACACCTACGCTGTAGAATCAAGGACCATGTATATTATTCGGGGGAGGGTAAAATGGTGACAGCAGTAAGTAGGCATCTAGACCTCTACCACAGATTTAATGTCTCCCTCATTTCATTTATTGTGCTAGCAGAAGTTCCAACAGATCCCAGGGGTGGAGACTGGGACAAAGTAGTTTGTCAAAAAGAAACCATGTGGATAGAACGTCTTTGTGCCACTTTTCCCCCTGGAATTAATGAGGCCCAAACCTACAAACCCTTTCTTTAAATAAGTATGATTTCACTTACCCCCCTCTTCTGGTCCTCCGTATTGTTGAGCCTTTTGTTGTTCCTGCCTAACTATAAATTATTCAATAACTCATTGTTATACACCAAAGATATATATACCTCATTTCTGTCCAGGTATCATACTGCTGATTGTTTTGTCTTTTTGTATAACTATAAAATCATGTAATAACCCATTGCTATTTATCAACATAGGTATACACCCTATCTTTGTGTTTTTCTGTGTTTTTTTGATTGTCTATTTTCTCCTTACCTTGATTGTTGTTACAACAATTTAGCCGCTTTCTCAAACTATTACCATGTTTTAACTCAATATGTTTTATTCTATTGCTATTATACTAACACACATATCCAGATGCTGCCCCTATACCATGGTATGTTTCCCCCTCCTACATTGCCTGGGGATGTTTTCAGCATTGTGCGGCCACCCAGCGCCACACCCTTACCCTAAGGTGACAGGCGCATAATGGTGTTCAGAGTTGCGGGGCAAAACTGGACGCGGCTGCCCTTTATCCCCCCTCCCTGGCGAGCCGACAGCTGCCAGGCCTAGACCGAGGAATGGGACATGTGCAGGACGCCTCTATGTGGTCCTGGTTGCTAGGACACCATGACGCGACTGCCTTCTCTTTCCCCGGCGTGCCGTCAGCTGTTCGGTCGACGCCGGAGGTCTGGGACCTGCGCAGTACGCCTCCATGTGTGCCTGGTTGCCAGGACACCATGACGCAACTGCCTCCTCTCTCCCCGGCGCGCCGTCAGCTGTTCTGCGGACGCCGGAGATTGAGGCATGCGCAGTATGCGTCGGCATCGCCGTCACGTCGGCATCTCCGATTGGTGACCACAGGCGGGGCGGATGTACAAGAGACGCTTCCAGCGTCTCCCCCAGTATGATCCACACTACCAGTCGCTCAATATGAGGTGGCTGTGTGGCTCCACGCTGTCAACCCTTGCTGCCTATTACCTCTAACTGCAATATAAGGTAAGCTCCGACTTATAACTGCCTACTATACACCATTTTCAGCTATTAACATACACTTTATAATCATGACTTTTTGTCTCTCTTTATGGGCTTAACTCTATGACAGCCTCAGCAGAAGTGGGGATCAGGAATAGTAAATTTCCTAATCAGCAAGTCTCATATGATTCTCGGTGCAAGCCGTCGTTAATCCCTGACTGACACTTGATCCCCCTCTGTCAATCAAACTAAAATTGATGATACCAGCCAACTACGGAGAGCTACAAATATATAGATAAGAGGTTGTTGTCTTTACTAGACATAGCTGTAAAGCCCCTGAGGGTAAGTGTAATGCATATCTTAAATTTGATTATTATTACAAACATGTAATATTGGGGGGTACCCAAATATGCTATATGGTAGTATTTAATAATTTTCTGAATACTATATAATATATCCTACAATTTTATTTCTATAATATGCTTAACCCATACACTTATCAATTACCCATTTTTACCAATTAATCTCATAATTTGACGTAACATGAATATAAAATAACCACACTTAGCAACATTCCCTTCTCCTTTCCTCCCTCCCCCCGTCCCTTTCCCTTCCTCTTCCTTCCTTTCCCTTGTCTTTTCCTCTTCCCTTTCCCCTTTCCTTCCCTATTTCCCTTCTCCCTCCCTTTCTTCCCCCCTCCCCCTTTCCTCCGCCCTTTCCCCCCCCTCCTTCCCTCTCATTCCCGTCCGACCACGCATTAGTTTTACCCCATGTCGGAGTCTAATCTACCTTTTTACTACCAATTTCCTACTATGTTACATACGTCCCCACATTGCTTGATTATCACCGGGACTCTGTGTGACGGACACATCCCATTGGACCTCAGGGGCAGCCTCTCTGATACTTATAATGCTATCTTACCTCTGATCTAATTATATCTGACTATAACATACCATGATGAATTATTTACTGTAAATATGTTGTTCATTACAGTATTCAGTTCTGTGCTCTTGAAGAAGCGCATGTGGCGTGCAACATGTCGAGCCAATACAGAATCTGATTGTTACCACCGCATAGCTTCTGGTTCAACATAATGTAACTATATTGATCAGAATTTTCGATTCTCAACACTGCTCAAACTGTTTTATACAACCATCTAGCTATGTATGGAGTGCATAATTTGTAAAACTGTGTGACCATGAACTGAATTCTATATGTTTCTCTGTTTTACTCTTTATTTTAATATTTTCTAATAAACTAGAATTTTAATCATACATCTAGTAATTACTGTGCCTATAAAGTCTTGAGCCCAAATATGTTCATTTTCCTCTAATCAACTAAGATAAGACGTGGCACCTGCAACGTAGACCGTATCCGCATGACCACTATGCGCTGATACGCTTAGAAATTCATACTTTAATGATATAGCTGGGGGGAAAGTTGTGGATGGCTTTGTAAGTTGTTGTTAGTATCCTGAATTTAATTAGTTGGGTGAGCGGAAGCCAGTGGAGGGATTCGCAGAGAGGGGTAGCAGACACTGAGTGGTTTGTAAGGTGGATGAGTATGGCAGCAGCATTCATGATGGACTGAAGGGGGGATAGCCTATGTAAGGGTAAGCCAATGAGGAGGTAGTTGCAGCAGTAGAGGCGGGCGATGGTCAGGGAGTGAATTAGAAGCTTTGTGGTGTCATTGGTTAAGAAGGGAAGTATCTTGGAGATGTTGCGGAGGTTGAGGCAGCAAGCTGTGGAGAGTGAATGGATGTGGGGCTGAAAGGATAGTTCAGAATCCAGGATTACACCTAAAACCCTGGTGTGTGGGGACGAGTTAATAGTTGTGCCGTTGATTTTGACAGAGAAATCAGGTGAAGAGGCACATGGGGGAGAAAATATATTATGAGCTCAGTTTAGGATAAATTGAGTTTGAGAAAGTGGTGTGATATCTCTGTTAGTAAGTTAGTGATGATGGAGTGAGCTGAGGGGTAGAGAGATGGATTTGGATGTCATCTGTTTTGAAAGCCATGGGAGGCAATCAATTGACCCAGGGAGGTGGTGTGGATTGAGAATAGGAGAGGTCCACGAACAGAACCTTGGGGAACCCTGACGGAGAAAGGAAGAGGGGAAGAAGAGGGAGTAGAATTGTGACACTGAAGGTGTGGTGGGATTTATTCATGCAAAACCTTTATTCCAAAAGGAAAAAAAATGTTTGCTGTAACTGATTACAAAGTGTGAGCTGGAGTTTCACTTTGATTTGTTTAGTGCTTCTAATGCCGCGTACACACGGTCGCATTTTTCGGCTACAAAAGTCCGACAGCCCGTCCGACAGACTTTCGCCGGACTTTTGGCGGACTTGAGGCGGACTTTCTAACGAACGAACTACATACGATCACACAAAAGTCCGACAGCCTAGTACGCGGTGATGTACACCAAGTCCGACGAGACTATAAAACGGAAGTTCAATAGCCCGTACGACACCCTTTGGGCTCCTTCTGCTAATCTTGTGTTTATCTCGTGTTAGTAGAAGTTTGGTGAGAGACGATTTGTGCTTGTGAGACTCGTATTTTTCAGTTAGTTTTAACTGTTGTTCAGTCTGTGCTTGTGAGGTTCGTATCTGCTTTTCAGTGCACGTGGTCAGTTCGCATTGAGTAATCAGTGTTTTATTGTCTGCTCGTTGCTGATTTTCAGGTCACTCTTCACAGGCCTTGCTGTTCTTCAGTGCGTTCTGTTAAGTGCGTTCTGACCAGCCGACCATTTTGAAGCCATGTTACGTGTACATACTCGTCGTAGAGCTTGTGCATTGTATGTGCTTGGTGCTGTAGTTAATTCTTCAGCCCAAGACCAGTCCATGAACAGGGCGAGGAGGAGTTCATGGACGAAGAATTGGTTGCTCCAGCGTGACCAATTCTGTCACATGCCATTGCTCCGTGAGAATAATCCTAAGGATTTCAGGAACTTTCTCCGGATGACGGACCCCGTTTTAGACCGTTTGTTGGCTTTGCTCACCCCTTATATCAGCAGGCAGGGTACCTGCATAAGGCAAGCCATTACTCCGGAGCAGAGGCTAGTCGCCACGTTGCGTTATTTGGCGACGGGGAGAAGCCTGCAGGACCTTAAGTTCTCGACAAGCATCTCCCCCGAGGCTCTGGGGATCATTACCCCGGAGACCTGTTCTGCCATAATTCAGGTCCTGCAGAAGGACTATATTAAGGTAAGAATTGTTATCCTTTATTAGCATCACATGTTATTTTATTTAATGTTTGATAATTTAATGTATTTCTTTACTCAAACACTACTTACCATCATTGCAATATAGTTTTTGTCCTCATGCATGCTGTAATCTTTTAATGCTCTTTTTTGTCCTGCATGCATATTTGCCTTCACTAACCTCCCCATATCCACCTAGTCTACTCACTTTTAATGTATTTTGTCAGCTGCATTGTAGTTATTTTCCCCTAAAATGCATCCAAATAGTGTGTGTGTCATTAACTCGATTTACAATCCCCTCCTCCCCCCTACAATTCAGCCAAATAGTCTGTGTGTCATTAACTCGATTTACAATCCTCTCCCCCCCTACAATTCATCCAAATAGTCTGTGTCGATTTACAATCCCCCCTACTAATAATTTGTTACAATGTTCTGTGGGGTTGATTTGCAAAAAGCAAATATATGTTGCACTTTGCAAAATGCATTTGTACTCTGCAAGTGCATTTGCTCCAGGGCTTTAGTAAATGAGCAGAAGCTCTGCTGATTTCCATCATCCAATCATGTGCAAGCAACAAAGTTTTTTGATTAATTGCCCTTGCATGTGATTGGGTACTCCTTGCAACATAAAGCCTTACCTCATTTACTAAGCTCTGGAGCAACTGCACTTGCAGAGTGCAACAACTGCACTTTTCAAATTGCACAGTCTTGTAGCCTTTTTAGTAAATCAAACCCTGCGTGTCCTTTAAACTTGATTTTGATTTTCACCACCCCCTAAAATGTAACAATGTGCCATCAGAGGGGGTGTGATAAGTGGGCCTTTATATATTATTTATTAAATAATATTTCATTTAATGTTATACTGATGCTGGGCAATAATGTTTTAAGTGTAATGTTCTTGGAATGTTATTTTAAAAATTACTGATTTTTTTTTCTTGTTTGATTCCCCAGTTTCCTTCAACGCCACAGGAATGGCAGACTGTGGCATCCCATTTTGCCACCCGTTGGGACTTTCTCAACTGTGGAGGGGCTATAGATGGGAAACACATCCACATAGTGCCACCACCCCATTCGGGGTCATACTATTTTAATTATAAGGGGTTCCATAGTATTGTCTTAATGGCGGTGGTGTCGGCACAATATGAATTTCTGTATGTGGACGTGGGGAAGAATGGCCGGATGTCAGATGGAGGAGTATTTGCCCAGACGGAGTTCTACCAGCGTCTCCAGAGTGGTGGCCTGGGATTGCCACCTGATGCCAATAACTTTGTCTTCATAGCAGATGAAGCCTTCGGTCTGAGCAAGCACCTCATGAGGCCATTCCCCCAAAGGACCCTCACCCCGGAGAGGAGGGTTTTTAATTTCCGGCTGGCCAAAGCGAGAAGAGTTGTGGAGAATGCTTTTGGTATTCTGGCCAGCCGGTTCCGCCTGTTTAAGACAGCTATAAACATGGTGGAATACAAACTGAATTACATTATTCTAGCGTGCTGCATCCTGCACAACTTTTTAAAAAAAACATTCCAACAATTATATTTCATCAGTTGGGCCTGAGACCGGACTTATTAGTGACAATCCTCTGATGGGCCTGGATACTGTCCGTACTGGCTTGGCCCCCCAAAGTGCCCGTCAAGTTCGGGATCAATATGTAGATTATTTTACGGGTAGGGGGGCCATTGCAATGCCACTGAATATTTAATTTATTTTAATAAAAAATCTGGATCAGATCAAATCTTGAATTATATTTATTGCTTGCCTTTCTCTTTGGCTTTCTCCTAGGTTATCCTAGAGCACTTGTAGTGCCAAGTGTATTTTCCTTTAGTAAATAAGCACCATTACCACTGTACACAACAAATAACTTACAAAACTGATATTGAGCATTGAAAGAAGAAGCCATACATCTTGTTGATTACTAACAGATTTTTTATTAATCTGTGCACATTCACTTGTGCGTTTGTAAAAAAAATGGTGATTTTCAAAAATATATATATAATTTTTAAACAATATAATTATGTTTTTTGTTTTTTTTTACATTATTTTATTTTTTTATTTTTTTTAACAAACAGGCCTCAATATATTTTTATTTTTTAAAAACAAACAGGCCTCTATATAAAGGAAAATTTATTATCAAATACTTACCGTAATTTTCCTTTCCTGATGGACTCCATGGCAGCCTACGTGTGGGTTAACCCCGCCTCCTCTCCAATGCTATAGGACCCCATTCCCATAAATGAGAGCTCACCGCTAGGTATTGCGTTCCGTAACTAGCCTACTCTTTGACCGATGGGTGGGAACTCCGTCTGCCATGGAGTCCATCAGGAAAGGAAAATTACGGTAAGTATTTGATAATAAATTTTCCTTTTTCCTGACAGACTCCATGGCAGCCTACATGTGGGAAATAACTAGCCAATCCACACGGGCGGGTATGCTAAACAGCAATAAATTTCAATTTGACCCGTCAACGGACAGGAATTATAACCAAAGTTCACAGAAGATAGCGAAGCAGGCTCAATATCAACAAAGTTTTAATAGAGGCCCATGAGGCCACTTTGTAGATCATGCCTGGACCCACGTGCCGGGCTGCTGCCCATGGAGCCGCTATACCCCTGGTGGAACGTGCCATCACTGCTTCCAGAGGAGCCAGGCCACTAGTTCTAAAAGGCTGATGGATGAACTGGATGATATAGGCCGCAGTTGTTCTAGCTGAAGCTCAATTCAGTTTGTTACTGTCAAAGTGCAGGTCGGTTGAGTGTCTAAAAAGGGAAGAAGCAGCTTGCAGGTATACCTTCAGAATTTGGCCTATGTCCAGCGGATGAACTTTAGTGGACTCCTGGTCCTGAATGTAGTTAGAATGATCTCTTGGTTCTTATGGAACTTTGAGGTAATTTTTGGATTTGTGCTGAGCATAGGAATAAGGACCATCCGGATCGGAAAGAAGGACAGAAGAGGTTCTTTGTAATTTAGGGGCGCGACCTCCGAGACCCTCTTGGCCAAGGTAACAGCTACAAGGAAAGTGATTTTAGCCGAAAGGTCTCCAAAGCGGGGATAACCCCGTATTACTGAGTTCAGTCAGTGAGTTGTGGACAAGAGGAAGATCCCAATTGGGGAACCTTGGTTTAGTTTGAGGGCTGAGTTTTAACTCCCTACGGAAACACCGCTGGATTAAAGGGTGAACAGCCCGCGAAGTACCGGAGAAGGCCGACAAAGCTGAGACTCGGACTCTCAGAGAGCTGATGGCTAGAGACAAATCTAGGCTGAAATAAAGAAAGCTGGAGATGTCCTGAGCTTTGGATTTCTTCCTGATCTGCCCAAAGAATATGAGAGTCGCAGACCTTGCCAGCCGTTGATGCGTCTATGTTCAGGCATACAGAGGCAACCTCCCCTTCCAACAGTGGGGTATCTAGTGCCTTGAAAGCTTCTCGCCCGTGAGCTGCACCGCATAATGGTATGCCAGATCCCGGAAATATCCGACCGGACGTGAACAGGAACAATCGTGTGTGTAGCTCCATTGGAGGAGGACAAAAAAGGAACGCAGTACCTAGCGGTGAGCTCTCATTTATGGAAATGGGGTCCTATAGCATTGGAGAGGAGGCGGGGTTAACCCACACGTAGGCTGCCATGGAGTCTGTCAGGAAATTATTTTTTGTTTTTTGTTTTTTTTTTTACAAACAGGCCTCCGATATTTTTTTATTTTTTTTTTTTTTACAATCAGGCCTCAATATTTTTTTTTTAATTTTTTTTTTTTAAAACAAACAGGCCTCAATATAAATATGTTTCTATTTTTAAAAAACAAACAAACAGGCGTCATTTATTTGTTTAAAATTTGGGGAAACAGGCATAGAATTTTAATACTATGAAAGAAAAGGCCCAGAATGGGGTCAGCAAACAAGGAAATGATCGATGTTTTTTTTTGGTGAAAAAGGGAATTTAGATTCTCCCCAAAACATCGATCATGTTCTTCATTTCCTGCTGCATGCTATGCAACTGATTACGCATTACATCAATATCCCCATTCCAGGCGTGGCGCTGGTGCTTGATTCTTCCACAACCAGATCACCTAAAATAGATGATAAAAATTGTATTTCAAAATATGCAGCCATACATAGATTACCATAAGATGGTGTGTTAGACACTTACGTGGTGGGGTGCACATGTCGCATACTTCCTCCAACTGTACTTCATACACATCCTCGGGGGTGGCGCTGGTGCTTGTTTCTTGACCTTCCACAACCAGATCATCTAAAATAGATATTACAAAATTTATCTCAAAATATGCAGCCATACATAGATTACCGTAAGATGGTGTGTCAGACACTCACGTGGTGGGGTGCCCATGTCGCCCACCTCTCCTTCCTCAACATCCTTTGTGGGGCTTGGGCTGATTTCCCAATTCGGGTGTTGCGGTCGAGGGTCACTGGGTTCAGCTTGTCTGAGTCTTTTCTCCCCTATGTGCAGGAAACAAATGCTATACTTAGCACACAACATCTCACGATGCGTCTTATCACCGGACGAGGTAGGATTGATTAATCGTGGTCTCTCTTTGTGCGGCATGTTATCCTGCTGGATGTCATATGACGCCCAGTAAGGATAACTGAACCACCGCCCGGCCATCAGTCTGCTATAGGCCGGGCGGGAAGTGGTTAAATACAATATATTGTCAAGATATGACCAAGCGATATTTACAACATTACACCGATGGAAAAGTGTCCACCCATTGCTTGTCATCATTAAAGACAAACCCACTTTCATAGAATTGTTAATATACATGTGTTTGTCACCCTTAATAACACCTACTGGTAATTAATACACATATTCTTAAAAGACACGTCCTTCTGGACACTTGGCATTAAGGAATGCACTCCTGGTTTGGCAGATGCAACTTATTAAAAATGTGCATTTTACCTAAATACCTTTACCTATTCCAAGCCTTACGCATTAGGATACGCCCCTCTCATTTTAAACAAGTAAAATCTCTCTTCACTCATTTTGTCTGTGCTCACAAAAAACCCCACCTCCCCCCGCACCCAATTATCTCTCTGTAAACAATATAGTGGCTTGGCACTACTTGATATCCAGAAATATTACCAGGCAATTCACCTGGGTAGAGTCATTGATTGCCAACGCCATTCTAACTTCAAACTCTGGGCCCAAATGGAACAGACCCAAATAAACATCCCCCTGAAGAGTGCAATATGGTGCTATGACACGCTGCCGCAGGAACTAAAATACCATCCACTAGTAGGGACTACACTCCAACTTAGTTCCCAGGCCTCTCTGCAGGCTTTCTTCACGTCAAGAGACTCGCTCTTACTCCCGATCCTAGGGAATCCCCAAAATCCCCCTGGCCTTCAATCCTCGGAATTCAAAAACTTACGTCATTTAAATTATGACCATGCCTCTAAATTCATAGTAGCGGGAAGGTGGCCATCCATAATGGAGTTGACGAACAACCCCCGGGGTTTTAATCGTCAACTGACTACCTTTTAAAGAGTACTGCTCTGATATGAATCCTCTACCCCAAGTCCTCTCCAAAATGTATTCCCTATTGAACACTCCTTCGGAACAGCCACATCTACCTTGCATAGCAAAATCAGACCTAGGCCGTACTTTTACGGTAGCCCAGAAGCAAAATATCATCAGATTTTCCCTCAAATCAAACCAAAATACAAGAAACTAATTTCAAGATGCTGACCACACGGTACCTCACACCTCTTAGATTGCATAAATACTATCCTGCCACCTCGGACCGTTGCTGGCAATGCCAGGAGAGCAGGGGGACGATGCTACATATATTTTGGTCCTGCCCTAAGTTGACAAATTTTTGGATAAATATCCAATCCATCACTCAAAAATTCACAGAACACCAGATACCTGATGATCCGGCATTTTTCTTGTTACATGTATCCACTATCCCTGCTAAAACTTATAAAAAGTCCATTGTATGTCACTTGTTGAATGCTGCTGAGTCATGCTTTCCTCTTCACTGGAAACAACACCACCCACCGACCACCACGGCTGTGGAAAGTGGAGGATATAAACAGGATGGAGGACTTAATTGTTACGGCGCAACACAAGCGCGAGAAATACACTTATGCCCCGTAACCACGGTTTGATTTTCCGACAGAAAATGTTCGATGGGAGCTTGTTGGAAATTCCGACCATGTGTAGGCTCCATCGGACATTTTCCATCTAAATTTCCGTCACACAAAATTTGAGATCTGAAGAACAAAATCCGTTCTCGTAAATTCCGATCGTGTGTACACAATTCGGTCGCACAAAGTTCCACGCATGCTCTCAATCAAGTACGAGACGGAAGCGTCAAACTAGCGTTTGTAATTGAGATAGCACATTCGTCATGCTGCAAATTTTAAAATCTTTTCATGCAGCGCATTCTCTTCTGCTTTATAATGCTAGAATAATGAAGTTGTTTTGCTGCTGATATTCACACAGAGTTCTGACAAACTGATTTCTTTTAGTATTTTTCGGGATCTCATGAATATTTTTTTTTTTCGTCAGATCTCCATAAAAATGTTTTGAATTTTTGTTTATATATTTTTTTTTATCCAGATCTCCTATTTTTATTTTGTTTTTTATAGTGATCTCCATAATTTTTTCTTTCGTTTTGTGTCAAGTTACCACAACACCATTATTATCTTGTATTTTTTAACCTCAAGGAGGTTGGTGTTGGTGTCCCTTGTTAATTTGACATTGTATTTTTGAAATGTACCTGCCTACTCACAAACAAACTGTCCTTTTTGAAGTAAAACACACAGGCAAGTATTTATGAAAAATAAATAGCCATTTATTCTGGGTCATAACAAAATAAAGAGGAAGGCAATGCTGGAGAAAATTTGCGAAGCCTTTGTACCCCAGGGCAGACATCAATTATTTTACAGTCAAAAGTGGTGGCCTGAGGAGTCCTTATAATAGTGAGCACAATCTGGTCCAGGACTACAAGAGATCAGGAACAGCAGCAGATGACATATCTGTCCCCAGGCTGTGGTTTTACCACAGCCTGCATCTTTTGTCAGACCAGACTGAACCCAGGCCATCACTTTCTTGTCTTCCTTCCACGCTTCCTTCCACGCGTGCTTCCAGGCTGTTGCTCTGGTGTTCCCCCCTCAACCCCTTATTTAGGGCTTGTAAGCTAACTTCCTCACATAAGAGGCGTTGGCCCTCCTCCATTTCCTGCATTTTGCAGGCTGCCATGTAGGCGCATAGTCCTCTTGAATATTAGGAAGGGTTCTGAGGACCGCAGTAGCCTTCCGAAATAGGCCAAGTGCTGCCTCCTCCAGGTTACTCCTCTTCCTGGGACTTTTTTTTGGAAGGCGGAGGGGAGGGACCTGGGATTCAGGCAAGCTACTGGGCCCAGCCACCTCCTGGCTGCCACTTACCCCCGCCACCATTTTCAGCTCATGACTGTTGCAAATTGAATGTAATAAATAGAAAAGACTATATAAAGAACAGAAACAGCATGACGGATTATCACAGTACCACAGAGGAATATAGACATATATTACTTAATAAGAGTTTATTACAAAAATTCATAAATATAAACACTATAAAAACACTAGAATACTGTCTAAAGGTTCAGCGATGCAGGTTACAGTATATGTAAGAACAAGATGGTTTACGCGTTTTGCAAGATAGCTTCTTCAGAACAAACTTGAACATGTAACCAAGGAGCCTTTAATTAGAGAAATGGGAGAGTTACATATAAAAATACAGGCAAGTCCATTACTGTATAGCAAGTATATATAGAGATATGACACATTGCTCAATGACCAAAGATATGCACACTTACGCATTACAAAACCCAGACAGTTAAAACTGAGGAGCAGAAGCGGTGTGCCCCACACAGAAGGCAGGAGGAAGTGTAGAGGCAGAGAGATGCTGGACCTAGATCCAATTTAAATCCAAAAATGGCCTGTATATATTGAAATGGGCAATAAATAACCAGACAATATCCAAAAATCCAATCCAATATCACATATTAATCTGGCAGAGCAAGCTCGTATAAAATAAAACGAACTATACCCATATGGACAAGTATATTACATAAAGGAGTATTGTGGCCCGGTATACTTACAGTGGTCAAATACCCAGTGCTCATACAACAACAGCGCAGCAAAAAGAAAAAAAAAAAACGAAGAAGCGTAGTGCTGGAAAAACAGCCAATACCTGGATAGAAAAAAGCCTCCTAAGTCAGGTATTCCAAATAAGAAAAAATAAATAATAATGGGGAGCAATAAGAAGAAAAAGAAGAAGGGAAAAGTAAGAAAATAAAAAAAATAAAAATATAACTATGAAAAATTACCTAAATAAAATCTGCGACTAAGTCCAAACATTACAATCAGATGGACAGGAAGAGAAAAAAGGTCTATCCCTCAAAAAGCTCCAAGGGGGGTATTCCCACAATAGGTATCATCAAAAAAAATTGTTTCTCGAATCGTCTTCTGGGGCAGCATCCGAGAGATAGGCTCCTCCTCCCTGAAACAGGAAACACATTAGTCCACCATTATAAATTTCACAGTCTTACCTGCGTGCCTGAGTTGTTTGTGTTTCCTCAGCACCCAGAGGAGTTGCAAAGAAACGTTTATTATTTTAAATCCTGTCTCTGTGCTACCAGCAGGAGACCCCCTGCCAGCATCCTATCCAGCCCAGCGGGCCTTGGGAGGGCGAGCAGGAGCAGCAAAATTTGAGCAAAAAAGACTTTGTTCTGCCTGAGATTTCACCCCTACAGAGGGGTCTGCAATCATCCCCTCAAGCTGATACAAATGCATTGGCATTTTCTCCTCACACTGCATGCTGAAGGGACAAGCTGCTAATTCAATCCAGGGCCAGTGATCTTCTTTACCCCTGAGAGCTCAGGCCGCACTTGGATCCCACAGACAGCATAGCAGGGTAGGTGTCAGTTTTTTACTTCTATCTGGTTACCTACTGTCCGCCCGTTCGTCCGTACGCCAGCCTGCTCGATAGCCCCCTCCTTCTCACCGCCGCCCTCGGCGTTCTACCGCATCCTACAGAAGCGGCCTTTCTTCATGGAGGGGTCGCCACTTCTGGTCACGCGGTTCCGGTCGGCGGCCATTTTCCCGGAGTCCAAGAGACTTCTAGGAAGAGTTACAGAGCGGCACTGAGGGTGACATCACTTCCGGGAGGAGGGAAATAAAAAAAAATTTAAAAAAATATATATATATCTATATCTATATAGATATAGATATACATTTAAAAAAAAATAAAAATATATATTATATATATATATATATATATATATATATATATATATATATATATATATATATATATATACATATACATATACATATATATGAAAAAAACAAAAAAACAGCAGAGTCCCCCTCCCTAATGAAAATTCAAGGAGGTCATCAGCAACAGGTTCCCCCAAACCAAAAAGAATCAAGGGAAGGCACCCTTTCGGCAGCGGGAGCCAGGTACAATGGGAAGAAGCATTGGGGACAACAAAATAAAAGAGGCAAGGATGAATTCATCCTCAAGCCCTCTAACCCAAAAAAAAAAAAAACAATGACTGCCATCAGGTGGGGGGCAGACTCGCAGCTTTTTCCCACCAATGGATGGAAGCAACCAAAACAAATTCATCGTACGTACTATAACGGATGGCTACGCGATAGAATTTTCCACCCGCCCCCCAACCAAGTACTTAGTAACCACGCTACCAAAAGAAAAAGATCGAGCAAAGGCCTTTCTAGAGTCACTAGAGAATCTTCTAGATTAGAAAGTGATTTACCATGTACCTCAAGAAGAGGAACAAAGAGGTTTTTATTCACATATTTTTGCAAGGAAAAAAACATCAGGCAAGCTAAGGCTCATAATGAACCTCAAACCACTCAACAGAGGAATAAAATACAAAAGATTCAGAATGGAGCCTATTTATTTGGTCAGAAACATCCTTCCTCGGGAGTCTTTTATGGCGACAATAGACCTACAGGATGCTTACCTACATGTCCCCATAAAGGAAGAGCATCAAAAATTCCTGAGGTTCGCAATACAAGAGCCAGCTACCACTCTGCACCTGCAATATACAGCTCTCCCTTTCAGCATCTCTTCGAAACCCAGAATCTACTCAAAGATAATGGCAGAAGGAGCATTAAAAGCAATACAGGGGAGAGATGTAAGAAGACAATCGGACAACGCCACAACTGTGGCATACCTAAACAGGCAGGGAGGGACAAAGCTTGATGAGGTTTACGGAAACAATCCTACTATGGGCGGAACCAAACATAAGCTCTATATCAGGCATCCATGTGAAAGGAACGGACAATACACTGGTGGACTTCCTGAGCAGGAAGACCATAAAACAGACGGAGTGGTCACTGAACCAATCGATCTTCGCACAAATCACTCAAATGGGGGGGATACCAGAGGTAGATCTGTTCACCTCCAAAGCAAACGCAAAATCGCCAACATTCTTCTCACTAGATCCCACAGATGGGAACAGTGGAATAGATGCCTTCAGCCAAAATTGGAGATGGCAACTGTGTTATGCATTCCCTCCAACTGTCATAATACCAAGAGTGATCCAAAAAATAAAGACAGAGAGAACAACAGTGATACTAATAGCACCGCACTGGCCCCAAAGGGCATGGTTCAGCCACTTAAAGAACCTCAGCATCCAACGTCATCTAACATTACCGGACCGGCCAGATCTCTTATCACAAGGCCCAGTCAACCATCTGAACCACAGAATCCTGAAGCTCTTGACTTCAGAACAAAGGATTGTCAGACAAAGTGATCAATAGATCAATACCATCCTAGACAGCAGGAAACCAGTGACTAGGGCAATCTACGAAAAAGTGAGGAAAAAGTTTGTTTCCTGGAACAAGAACAAACCAATTTCCAGCAGAGGGATGATCCCAACAATTCTGGAATTCCTACAAGATGGGGCAGACAAAAATATCTCCATGGGCACACTAAAGGTATAAGTAGCAGCACTGTCCTCGTTCATGGACACCAGACTCGCAGAGGATCCGCTAATAAAACGATTCCTGATGTCACTCAAAAGAGCTAGACCGGCTAAAATGAATAGAACACCAACGTGGGACATGTCCACAGTACTCAGAGGATTTCTCTCCCCTCCATTCGAACCGATAGAAAACAGCTCAGGCAAAAACCTCACTCTAAAAACAGCACTTCTTTTGGCCCTAGTGTCGGCCAGAAGGGTGAGCGAAATCCAAGCCCTGTCTATGATGGAACCATATTGTCTTATACATTTAGACAAGATAATTCTCTCGCCAGACCCGGCTTTCCTACCCAAGGTCTCTTCAACGTTCCACAGAACACAAAATATCATCATCCCTTCACTTCCAAAAAGTATGGATAGCAAAAAAAGAGACACTTACAACAAACTAGATGTAAGAAACGCACTTGTGACATACCTCCAAAGAATGAAGGACTGGCGAAGAACAACTTCTCTTTTTGTCCTATACGCGGGAGTCATAAGAATGGATAAGAATGGCCATACAGACGACCTACGAGGCACAAAACCTCACCCCTCCTGACGGGATCAGAGCACACACAACCAGAGCCTGGGCAACCTCGGTTGCAGAGAAAGCAGGGGCAACTCCAGAGCAGATCTGCAGGGCAGCGACATGGTCGAGCTTCAGTACCTTTTTCAAGGCACTATCGTATAGACCAGCTGTCCGACCAAGACCAGGCATTTGGTCGCAAGGTGCTCCAGTCTCTGTCCCCACCCTAGTAAGTATTGCTTGATACATCCTCTCGGATGCTCCACTGGAAGACGATTCGAGAAAATAGAGTTAGGTACCTAGTAACTCTTTTTCTAAGAAGTCTTCCAGGGCAGCACTAGTTCCCACCCTTGAAAAGACAAATACCAGGTACAATGGGGGAGCTTTTAAACTAACTGTGATTTCCTTCGGTGCTTTAATACAACTGAGGCACGCAGGTAAGTCTGTGAAATTTCTAATGGTGGACTAATGTGTTTCCTGTTTCAGGGAGGAGGAGCCTATCTCTCGGATGCTGCCCTGGAAGACTTCTTAGAAAAAGAGTTTCCAGGTACCTAACTCTATTTTTATATTGGAGAGCAGAAAGGATGTCTGTTAACCAATGCCACTAAAAGAAGAAAGAAAGCCATAAAAAATATATATATTGACATTGAAAATAATAACAGCCAATAAAAGTACCAAATAGCGCTTAAATGGAGAAAAGTCCATAATATAAAGATATAACAATCAAAGAAAATCAGGCAAGGACCTACCATTAACAAGGAACCACTCCATATAGCACACCGCTCACCAGATACAGACTTAGAGACTGACAATATGCTCAGTGTAGCGCCAAAATTAAGCTTACACCGTTGTTACCCTAATATGGGTCAGCTGTGACAGCTAGAGGGAGGAAAGAGAGTGGGGGCGGTCAACAAAGGCGTGTGTGCGTCGGAATGACGTCACACGGCGACGCATCAGTAACATAATAGAGGCCGGAGAAAACGAAACTGCGCACATGCACAGGTGGAGCGGGAATCACCGCAGCTAAAGAGCGAACAACTGGGAGCCAAGACTGCAGACACAGAGCGCCACCTATAGACACATCTAAATATGTCCCAGCTGAAAGAACATGAAGAACAAAATGAACCTAGGAGATGCCTAAAAAACAAATGAGTAAAAGAAGGAAAAGGAGAGGGAAACCCCTGTCCTTTTTTGCATGTGCGCAATTTCGTTTTCTCCGGCCTCTATTATGTTACTGATGCGTCGGCGTGTGACGTGATTCCGACGCACACACGCCTTTGTTGGCCGCCCCCACTCTCTTTCTTTCCTCCTAGCTGTCACAGCTGAACCATAGTAGGGTAACAACGGTGTAAGCTTAATTTTGGCACCACACTGAGCATATAGTCAGTCTCTAAGTCTGTATCTGGTGAGCGGTGTGCTATATGGAGTGGTTCCTTGTTAATGGTAGGTGCTTGCCTGATTTTCTTTGATTGTTATATCTTTATATCATGGACTTTTCTCCATTTAAGCGCTATTTGGTACTTTTATTGGCTGTTATTATTTTCAATGTCAATATATATATTTTTTATGGCTTTCTTTCTTCTTTTAGTGGCGTTGGTTAACAGACATCCTTTCTGTTAGGCTCTCCAATATAAAACATTTTTTTTGGATGATACCTATGGTGGGAATACCCCCTTGGGGCTTTTTGAAGGATAGACCTTTTTTTCTCTTCCTGTCCATCTGATTGGAATGTTTGGACAGATTTTATTTGGGTTATTTTTCATAGTTATATATTATTTTTTTTTTTGTTTTCTTACTTTTCCCTTCTTCTTTTTCTTCTTATTGCTCCCCATTATTTACTTTTTTCTTATTTGCAATACCTGACTTAGGAGGCTTTTTTCTATCCAGGTATTGGCCTTTTTTCCAGCACTACGCTTCTTCGTTGAGAACTTTTTGCTGCGCTGTTGTTGTATGAGCACTGGGTATTTGACCACTGTAAGTATACCGGGCCACAATACTCCCTTATGTAATATACTTGTCCATATGGGTATAGTTCGTTTTATTTTATACGAGCTTGCTCTGCCATATTAATATGTGATATTGGATTGGATTTTTGGATATTGTCTGGTTATTTATTGCCCATTTCAATATATACAAGCCATTTTTGGATTTAAATTGGATCCAGGTCCAGCATCTCTCTGCCTCTACACTTCCTCCTGCCTTCTGTGTGGGGCACACCGCTTCTGCTCCTCAGTTTTAACTGTCTGGGTTTTGTAATGCGTAAGTGTGCATATCTATGATAATTGAGCAATGTGTCGTATCTCTATATATACTTGCTATACAGTAATGGACTTGCCAGGATTTTTATATGTAACTCTCCCATTTCTCTAATTAAAGGCTCCTTGGTTACATGTTCAAATTTATTCTGAAGAAGCTATCTTGCGAAACGAGTCAACCATCTTGTTCTTACATATACTGTAACCTACATCGCTGAACCTTTAGACAGTATTCTAGTGTTTTTATAGTGTTTATATTTATGAATTTTTGTAATAAACTCTTATTAAGTAATATATGTCTATATTTCTCTGTGGTACTGTGATAATCCGCCATGCTGTTTCTGTTCTTTATATACTCTATTTAGAATGAGGTACCCCCTTTAGCTTTTTTGTCCACAATTTTGATTAAATAGAAAAGACTATTATTCTGAGCCCAGCATTTTTCATTCTTGTCCCAATCATTTGTGGCCACTACTGTCTATTGATATGTAAAACACTTTGTAAAATCAGAAATTACTGATCAATAATAACATCTAGTTAACATCATTAATTATTTGACAAGAAATATGTTGAACAATGCTATACCTGGCTCAAGCTGGGCTCCTTCACATCTTCCTGGCTGGAAGGCCCAGGTTGGACGTCAGAAGCCTCAGATGAGGTGGAAGGAAGTCTTGAAGGAAGACTGGAGAGTGCTGGCCTGGGTTCAGTCTGACCTGCCAGAAAATGCAGTCTGTCATAATACCACTGCCTGGGTACATAAATGTCATCTGCTGCAGCTCCTGATCTCTGGGAATCCTGGACCTTCTTATTAAAGTGCTCCTCATGCCACCAATTAGGGCCTTCAAATAGGGGATGTCTGCCGTGGGGATCACCGGCTTCACAAATTACAGCAATTGATCCAGCGCTGCCTTCCTCTTTCATTTTTAGAAAAGGGGTGGTTTACCTGCCACAGACAGGGCAGCTACCTGTACATATATACATATACAGCTCCCTGTATATATCGATGAATATGGGGATAAAGTCCTGATCATTCAATAGATCAATTTTCTCTGCAAGACACAACACAAGACAAACCCTAATATCAGGCTAAACTCTCCTAATCTTGTCCCAATATATGCCTCAATGTATAAGCAGTATAGGCCACTGATGCACCAAGTTAAAATTGTACCTTCGTTCAAACGATTGGTGCTTCGGATACTCCTTCCTCCTCTCACAGATCGTACGTACGACGCACGTGTGTTACGCTTTATATACACTGCGCATGCCCCTGATGTTCTTTCTAGTCTATTCCCCGCCCTTTCTCTTTAGGCACAGTGGGAGAGCACATGGCGGAGAAAGAGAAAGAGCATGCAGAGGAAAGCAGCAACGACGAAAGCCTGGAGCCACGAACATCCCTTTCCCGGAGGAGATTTAAGGCCTCAAATATGTCCTTTATAGAGATGGTGGAGATGGTGGACATCTTGAAGAGGGCTGACTATGATGGGAAGCATGGACCTTACCCAAACCCAAATGTCAGAAAGGCCAAGATCATGGCTAAAGTTATGAAAAAGTCTGCACAGGAATTTTGGTGTACGATGATCCAAGGATCAATTGAGGAAACGCTGGTCAGACCTGAAATTGAGGGAGCAGGATCAGTACAGAAAGATCAAAAAAAGTAAGTAGTTGTCGTGTGTTCCTATTATTATTATTACTTGCATGCTGCTCCGTGTGCTTTTCTTTACTGTTGTACAGTTTAAAATGGCAACTTTCAGGTTCGTGGGCACAGTAATCGTTCGTAGTAAACATCATTCGTTCGCCCACTAATATGATGTTTTTGGCAGATACAGGTTAACTACATTTGTTCAGGCCTATTTCTATTAAAAGAAGTTTAGTACATTGTTGTCTTGATTGGTTTGTACTAGAATGAAATGCAAACTTGATTCAGTGTAAGGAGAGGACGTTCAGCAGCTGTTTACACATCTGGATGCAGGAGCACTAGTGTGGGACACCAGAACAAACTTTTTAGGGTGTCCCACACAGGTGCTCCAGTGGATACTATGGGTTTCTCCATGTGTGAAAGCTTTAGAAAGGCAAAAAAATAATGTCTTCAGCTTGGAACTCTGCCAAAAAAGACAATTGTACGACACTTCCAAGCAATGTTTCATATTACTATTTCTGGCCTTAATCATCTGTGTGCTAAGTATACCTTTTTTTTTATTCACATACGGGAGAAAAGACTCGGGACATCTGAGGACACCAGGGACCCCCCACTTCTGAAAGAAAAGCAAATCCCCACACCACAACCAGAAGATGTGGAGGAAGGAGAGGTTTATGAAGTGGGCGAAATAGTGACCACAACAGGTGAGTGTCTGAGACCACAGCTTCAGGTAATAGATGGATGCCTGCATATTTATAATACATGGTGTTTTCTTTAATTTTAGGTGATGTGGATGTGATGTGGAAGAAGATTCGCATTTCACAAGTGCAAGTGCACACGTCCTCTTCGGGGAGATCATGGTGTGCAATCGTGATTTACAAAAGATCAAGGAAGACATCAATGATATTGAAAAAAGACTCAAAAACATCATTGATGCTTTAGACCGAATCTAAAAAAGACCTAAAGTCTTAATTTTTTTGCTATTTTTCACCAATTTCTTAAGTATCTTGAAAGCCAAATTTTGAAGATACACACAGTGTGTCAACATTTGCTATCTGCCATCACGGCATATCAATGTACGCGTTTGTAAAGTAGCTGAGAGGAAGGGGTTGCACCCCCGAAACACGTCCATTGATCCCCCATGATGGGAGCTAGCACATGTTGACATTAGGCATGGGATCAGGAGGTAAATCCCCATACAGGCATACCCCACTTTAAAGTACACAATGGGGTTTATTTACTAAAGCTGCAAAGTGCTAAATGAGGCTCCCTTCTGCTTAGAAACCAATGAGCTTCCAGGTTTTATTACCAAATCATAATTGCACAATAACAACCTGGGGTTAGAAGCTCTTTGGTTTCTATGCAGCAGTGAGCCTGATTTTGCACTTTCCAGCTTTAGTAAATAAACCCCAATGTGTACTTAAAAGTGGGGTATGCCTGTATTTTGACTCTCAATTTGTGTGCATCTTCAAAATTTGGCTTTCATAGGGGTGACATCACCCCATCTGATGAAGGCAAGATAAACATAGTTTGGACATACTAATGTCTGATCTTGACTTCATTTTTTCAAATGTGAACTTTGTAAGTTCCTGAGTTGGGTATTGTTTTATGGTTTTAAACATGAATATTTAAAACAAAGAAGGCTATTTGTACTGTCTATGCCAAAAATGTTATTCCTAAAATATGTTGGTTTGTTCAAAAACCCTTTTCTAACGCACATGTGAATGTGCACAGAGTACAAATTTTAAGACTCAACAATGTGTGGCTTCTTCATTTAATGCTCAATAGCAATTTTTGGAGTAAATTGTTGTTTACAGTGACAATGGGGGTTATTTCCTAAAGGCAAATTCACTTTGCACTACAAGTGCACTTTCAAGTGCACTTTTGCAGTGCACTTGCAGTGCACTTGTAGTGCAAAGTGGATTTTCCTTTATTAAATAACTCCCACAGTGCTTTATAATTTGCCACAATCATGCCATTTTCGTGACTCTGCAAAATTCATTCATGGTGCTGAAAATGATGTATATTTTTAACTGTAATGCATTACATACATTAACAACAAAAACAAGGTGTGTGTGTAGCAGACCCACAACATAATAATAGTTAGCTAAAGAAGAGATTGTCACCTCATGTATCAAATAAATTATGTTTGCACTATTGAAGAAAATGTCAAAAAATAAAAGCCCATTGGAGAACCTAGGAGACAACTAAAAGGAAACACAAGCAGTAAATCAAAGGAAAAAATATTTCAGTTTAAATAAAAAAAATTATTTTTAAAATGTTTATTAAACATTTTCTCGCATATCAATGGCCCCCTACCCGCAAAGTACTCCATATATTTTATGCGGACCTCGCATGCGCTTTGGGGGGGCAAGCACTGACAAACAGATACGAACCCACAAGCACAAACTGAAGAGCAGTATCGATTGGAAAAGCACAAGGCTGAAAAGCGCGAATTGTCTCTCACCAAACTTCTACTAGAAGGAGCCCAAAGGGTGGCGCACTTGGTATTGAACTTCCCTTTTCTAGTGCCGTTGTACGTGTTGTTCGTCACCGCATTCTTGACGTTCGAAATTTCCGACAAGATTTGTGTGACGGTGTGTATGCAAGACAAGTTTGAGCCAACATCGGTCGGAAAAAAAACATTGATTTTGTTTTCGTAATGTCCGATCGTGTGTACGGGGCATAAGACTTAGGGACTTTGGAATCTATTTGTTCTCTCTGATGAAGGGAAGGCCCTCTTTGGAACATAAATATCTCAAAAGATTTGAGTAGCTGCCTACCTCTGTTGTCCTGAGCCATTGTCACCTCACCCCTTACCTTCCTGGTCTCCCTTCCCCCCCACCCCCCTCCTATATTCCGTCCCTTTTTATTCTACCTATTTGCTCTCTTTTTATCTTTGCTGTTAGTCTAGAAAAGTGGAAATTAAGCTTGGGCAGCCATTTTAATTCTTAGTTATTGTACTTCAGTCACTACTGTGACTGAATGAGCATGACTTAATGAGCATGTCAATATGCAATTCCATGTACTGTTAGCCTACTTACGTTTACTGTATATATATGTCCTTTGTAAACCTGCTGAATGAATGAATGAATGATTTGTATAGCGCTGCAAATGCGAACTGAATCGCCTCAAGGCGCTGAACGTGTTCTGAGTTTTGTGAGTCTTATTTACTTTTATGTCATTGCTGTAATGATTGGGTTTCGCCCTTTTTTGGAATTTAATAAAAATTATATTTGAAAAAAGAAAGTGTTCATGAGAAATAAGGAGAACGTGACAATCCTTAAGTTAATAAAGTAATCTTCAGCAAACTAGAAAAGAACAGAAAGGTCTCTCGTGTATTGAACCCTGCAAATGTCCAAGTTGTACAAAGTCCACAATTTTTCCAGTCCTCAAGTTCATTTTCTAAACTTTTACACACCTCCGAGGATTCTGTACCTTCCCATATAGCCAGAAGAAATCTACCATCCCATAAGAGCTTGCTTCTTGGTAAGGACAGAACTTGACATCCACGGACAGACTGGAACTGATGTTACAAAGAAACAAAGAAATAATCCTTCAGGTTAGGTCACTTGGGTCTTCAGGCTGGAACCTCAGATCTCTCTCTCTCTCTCTTGTCCATTGGAGCTTTCAGGCCTTGGGTTGGCATCATCCTGCTCCAGGCATCCCAAGAACTTTCACAGGAGTCTTTTTCAACCTTCAGCATTTCAAAGAGTAGAGAATGGTCATACTGCAATGATGGCTTGACATTCCTGATTGGAATCATTCCAGGACCTTATGTGCCTTTAAAAACAACAAGGGTCTCCATGCAAGGATCTAGCAATTTCTTTAAGTAGAACATCCAGCTAGAGGCGTAAATAGGGGGCAGATACTCTCCAGTCAACATGAATAACTGCAGAATCAAACTACTAGATAAAGTCTTTTTCAAGTCTTTTCCACCCCTTTTTTAAAAACATTCAGAGGTGTTAACAATAATATTCTTGCCATTTAAAAAATTCAAACATAAATCCATAAGAATGCGGAAATGAAAATGTTTCATAGCCTGTTTTTATTACTAGACATATATTCAATTGAATATCTTTCTCGAACCCAATATTGCAGCAGGATTGAACAAAACATTAAAGAGCCCAATCCCAGATTGGATCCAGAAATGAACTGAAGCAAAACCTTCAGTTCCTCTTATCCACTGGACCCAAGTGGAACAAGAGGGCCCCAGAACAGAACGCTTTACCCAAGCACATATTGTGCCTCAGAACTTACCCCCGCAACTTTGCAACACATAATTATCATAAGCACATAAAAACAGTAATAAATATATGCAATTAACCAATTGAGTGAAGTAAAAACCAAAAAGGCAGTAACTTTAGGACTGTATCAAAACAAACTTTCCTACCAAACCCTTAGCAACTTCTTCAAGAACATGCATGTAATATTTGCAAAACTTTATTTTGTTCATAGTCGCTTAATCTCTCAGTAACTCCTAAAGCATTTATAATTTCACATTTTTTTTTTACCAAAATCTCATTACCAAACTTCTAGTTCAGCTTCCAATCCTAATGGAATATTTTGTAAATGTATAGGGATATTAGACTTAATATCCAACCTTTCTTCACAAGCAATAACGGTATTTTTTCTTCTTCTCTTAGCAAGATCTACTCTTATGCTGCGTACACACGAGTGGAATGTGCCTCATCGGACTTATCTTTTTCGAAAATTCTGACGGACCTAGTAATGGAACATGTTCTAAATATTTCCAACGGAACCAATTCCTATCGGGAAAACCGCTTGTCTGTATGCTGTTCCGACGGACCAAAAACGACGCATGCTTTGAAGCAAGTACAAGACGGAAGCTATTGGCTACTGGCTATTGAACTTCCTTTTTCTAGTCCCATCGTACGTGTTGTATGTCACCTCGTTCTGGATGGTCGGACTTTGGTGTGACCGTGAGTATGCAAGACCGCTTGAGCGGAATTCCGTCGGAGTTCCGTCAGAGAAACCTTCGGAGTTTATTCCGATGGCAAAACCTGTCGTGTGTGCGCGGCATTAGGGTTGGAGTAGAGAAAAAAAACACTTACTGGTATATATTTTAAGGCACACAGAGAATGCAGTGTTATGAGTTACCTAACAACAATGATTAAAATTGTAAATCTTGTGCACCCATTAAACATACCCCAAATTTCTCCCAAAACTGTTGTATTATTGATATGGCTTGTTGTCTTGTTTTTACTTAACACAATTAAACACCTTCTCATACTTTCAGCCCTGGTTCACATTGCAGTGATTTGACATGTTAAATCGCATGCCAAATTGGCGGCTATTGCTGGCAAGGGCACCGTCCGATTCCCAAAAGTAGTTTCTGTACTACTTTTGGTGACTTTAGAGTGCGATTTCAATAGACATCTGTGCAGAAACCCACACAGATGTCTCTGAAATCATCCCCAAAGTCGGAACTGACATGCGGGAATGAAATTGTGCGAGTTCAGCTGAACTCACACAATTTCATTTGCGCTGTCAGTGTGAACCTAGGCTTATTCACTGGCCATCAATTTACTCACTCACTCACTCACTCAGAAAGCATTTTTCCACCATCCACATTTTTATTTTTTATTTTAATGTGACATTACAATATATAGCCTCTAGTTTAGTGTTTCAAAAACCAAAAACCTTTCCCTGGCTATATTACAAACTCTCTTTGCTCGCTCTGTTGTTAGTTTCAGCAAGCTAACAAAAGTCCTTAGTTTCCATCTTACATTGTCTTCCTAATGTCATAACATAATAAATGATAACCACACCGTGCGACTATGGAGATGTCTATAAATGTAAAGGTTTTCTTTAGCACTTACAAGGAAAAAAGACACATCATTTCACAATCCACAAATTCTGCTTTGGATTTCAAAAATAACAATAAATAAAACAAAAAATAAAAAAAAAATCTGTAAATAAAAACAAAGATCATCAGCCAAATCAAGAACTATAAAACAGCTGGCTGTAGGTGGCATCTATCCTAACAGAGTGTGTGGACTTAGCATAATGGGTCTGTTATATTTCAATGTATTCGTTACTGTTACATCATAGACCGTACATTAAGTTATTATCAGACCTTTTTTATTTTTGAAGAAAAAGTTCTCATGTATTCCATCCATCTTGGCTTTAAGTATTCAGACAGCTGTATTATCATTAATAACAACCTTATACTAATGAGAAGTATTATTTGCTTGACATCTGAGAGTCAATTAGTACCACATCCCTTGTATAAGCATAGTATGTCAAAGATTAAAGGGTTGGGATTTTAAAGGCGCAAAAACACAGAGCCATATTAAAAAATATAACAATTTTATTTAAGAAACATTAAATTCAATGTATAGACATAAAAATGTCCAAATGACCATACAATACATAGACAGATGCAGACTGATTGAATCTCTAAATGTTTTGCCACACCAATGGCTTACTCAGGAGAATTGTTATCAGGCACTGTATATATAGTCTCTAAAGCCCAATGGATGTGAGTCCCAGCTGCGTGGGAGTGTCCCAAAACAATGTAGACCTCAGGGAGATGGAAAACCAGGGCTGGATGGGCCGATGTGGATGTCAGTCAGCGTTGCTGGGGTTCTAGGGGTGCTGGTTGTTGGAGCACCTCATGGACCTGGGTGACCTGTTAGCTGTGGTGGTTGCCTTGACAACGCGTTTCACACATCTGCATTTTTTTGAGGTGAGTGTGTTGCACATTTGGCCACAGTGCAGCAGGGCTATTGGCACCCCCCCATGCTGCAGGAGGTTTTTTTGTGAACCTCAATGCCATTAGCTCCTTGTTGCTCCATGGATCTTCTGTGAGCTGTTGATTTCTTTTTTACCTACCTCATACCCCTTCCTGTCTGACAACAGGATAGTTTTCTTCACATGCATTACTCAATAAACTAGGACTAATCATGTTCAACTGTCTGCTGTGAGACTGTGTTTACTCTTCAACCCATTGAGCGCTGGTCCACTTGTTTTGTAATACATAGACAGATGCAGACTGATTTAATCTCTACATGTTACACCACACCAATGGCTTCTTCAGGAGAATTGTTATCAGGCACTGTATATATGGTCACTAAAGGTCAAAAGATAAAGAAGTTTTTTTAGAGACACAAGATATATTACATCAATCACAATTTTGACATGCAAATACACCTTTTATTTAATTTCCTGAATCAGCAAAAAGGAAAGGTTGAGCAGCAAATCCTTGGTCAATTAATTACCTGTATAATCAGAGGATAAATTTTAAGAATCAACAATCTCCATAGGGATGAATCAATTAGATCATTAGCTGAAACCATAGAGAGAGGTAGATAATTGCCCACTAAAGATCCATCTATGAGGAAGATAGCAAATAATCAATATAGCTATGATAACTATATTGATCCCAAAAAGATTTTTCAGGCACCCACGACAGCACCCAAGACGGGAAACAAGACAGGCTCCAAGTAAATAACCTGTCCTCTTGTTCACTGATGGAAGATCAGATCCAGGTTCTCAGCTTGGGTTTGACCTTTGGTCCTGACCAAGAGGTAGATGCCTTTTAGGTGATTAAAGATGTTAATCTGTTTGCAAAGAAAACCCTTCAGGTGCAGGGTGTTGCAAAGAGGGTACTTATATGGCGCAGATTTATAAACAATATCTTTATCGTTTGGATGGGAACTAGAGAAACTTCTTTACTTCTTGGATAGATTAAAGACAAATAAATTTAATCTAAAGTTTACCATGACCTTTGATCAGAAAACTATACATTTTTTTGGATACTACTGTCTATGTTAACCCTGATGGAACCATTAGTTCCTCTTTGTATAGAAAACCATCAGCTGGAAACACGATCTTACACGCCACAAGCTCTCACCCAAAGCCCTTAGTTCAAAGTATACCATATAGTCAATACCTCAGATTAAAAAGAAATTGTTGTCATGATGAGGACTTTGAGCATAAAGCAAGGGCTTTACAGACTCGCCTTATTGATCAAGGCCATAGTCGATCTTGTTTGAAAAAAGCCTATCATAGAGCGAAACAGAATGATAGAGAATTTAATTCACTCAAAGAATCTAAAGATCTAAAAAAGAGGAACAAAAGGTTCGACTAATAACACAATATGTGGGGGAACATAAAAAAGTTTGACAAAGTATCCAAAAATATTGGCACCTCCTGGATACGGATGAGGTGATATCCAAATATGTAAGCTCATACCCTCAGACCACCTACACAAAATCTAAATCCCTAAAGGATCATTTGGTTCATAGCCATCTGACCCCAAAGGTAGCAGGACAATCTCAAAGTGGTCCTGCCCCATGTGGGAGATGCAATTTTTGCAGATTTCTGATGAACTCTGTGGAAGTAGCTCTCCCCAATGCCAACCTATATAAACCAAAGCTCTATGTCAATTGTCAGTCAACAGGAGTGGTCTACCACATGAAGCGTGAATGCAGGGCATTCTAAAGTGCCTTGTAGAAGTATTCACCCTCCTTGGCTTTTTACCTATTTTGTTACATTACAGCCTTTAGTTCAATGTTTTTTTAATCTGAATTATATGTGATGGATCAGAACACAATAGTCTAAGTTGGTGAAGTAAAATTAGAAAAATACAGATTCAACTAATTTTCAGAAATAAACAACTGATAATTGGCATGTGCGTATGTATTTACCCCTTTGTTATGAAGCCTATAAAAAGCTCTGGTGCAACCAATTGCCTTCAAAAGTCACATAATTAGTGAAATGATGTCCACCTGTGTTCAATCTAAGTGTCACATGATCTGTCATTACATATACACACCTTTTTGAAAGGCCCCAGAGGCACCACTAACCAAACACTGCCATGAAGACCAAGGAACTCTCTAAACAAGTAAGGGACAATGTTGTTGAGAAGTACAAGGCAGGATTAGGTTATAACAAAATATCCAAATCTTTGATGATCCCTAGAAGCAACATCAAATCTATCATAACCAACTGGAAAAAAATATGGCACGATAGCAAACCTGCTAAGAGACGGCCGCACACCAAAACTCATGGACCGGGCAAGGAGGGCATTCATCGGGGAGGCAGCACAGAGACCTAAGGTAACCCTGGAGGAGTTGCAGAGTTCCACAGCAGAGACTGGAGTATTTGTACATAGGACGACAATAAGCCGTACGCACCATAGAGTTGGGCTTTATGGCAGAATGGACAGAAGAAAGCCATTACTTTCAGCAAAAAACAAAATGGCACATTTTGAGTTTGCGAAAAAGGCATGTGTTAGACTCCCAAAATGTATGGAGGAAGGTGCTCTGGTCTGATGAGACTAAAATTGAACTTCTTGGCCATCAAAGAAAACGCTATGTCTGGTGCAAACCCAACACATCACATCACCCAAAGAACACCATCCCTACAGTGAAACATGGTGGTGACAGCATCATGCTGTGGGGACGTTTTTCAGAAGTCGGGACTGGAAAACTGGTCAGGGTTGAGGGAAAGATGGATGGTGCTAAATACAGGAATATTCTTGAGCAAAACCTGTACCACTCTGTGTGTGATTTGAGTCTAGGATGGAGGTTCACCTTCCAGCAGGACAATGACCCCAAACACATTGCTAAAGCAACACTTGAGTGGTTAAAGGGGAAACATGTGTTGGAATGGCCTTTTAAAAGCCCAGACTTCAATCCAATAAAAAATCTGTGGTCAGACTTAAAGATTGCTGTTCACAAGCTCAAACCATCCAACTTGAAGGAGCTGGAGCAGTTTTGCCAGGAGGAATGGGCAAAAATCCCAGTGGTAAGATGTGGCAAGCTCATAGAGACTTATCCAAAGCGACTTGGAGCTGTGATAGCCACAAAAGGTGGCTCTACAAAGTATTGACTTTAGGGGGGGTAAATAGTTATGCACATTGATTTTTCGGTTATTTTGTTCTATTTGTTGTTTGTTTCACAATAAAAAAAAAACATCTTCAAAGTTGTGGGCATGTTCTGTAAATTAAATGATGCAAATCCTCAAACAATCCATGTTAATTCCAGGTTGTGAGGCAACAAAACACAAAAAATGCCAAGGGGGGTGAATACTTTTGCAAGGCACTGTATGTGGGAAAGACCAAAAGGCCCCTTTTCCATCGAATTAGGGACCATGTATCGCTTGAACTAAAAAAAAAAAAAAAAAAAAAATGGAGACACCAATCAGCAGGCACATGGGACTATATCAAACTCTTTTCGGCATCAAAGATGAAATTATGTGCTCTTGAATATGTGCCCACACATAAAAGAGAGGGAGATGTGAATAAAATTCTCCTTCAACGGGAGACCAAATAGATTCATTCTCTGGCTGCCACCATGCATTCACGTTTGAACGAATCCACCAGCTTCAAGCCTTTTCTGTAGGTTTCTTTTTTGCCATTATCTTTGAGATACATTTCTCATTAATAACTCTGTCTATGTTCATTTGAACTCAAAATCTGTTTGTACTGTAATTGATTTGTAACCTTGATCGGTAAATTTTAGGGTTTGAGCATCACTCCTATTGGGGTCTTATCCTTCTATTCTAGATATTGGTCTTCAATAATGTTCATTAAGTTTTGCTCCTGAGTCCTTTTGTTGGAAGTTTTGTATGGTAAGTCTCTTTGGGAGATATCTTTACTCACAGGACTGTAGTTATTAGTTTAAACCACTAGGGATCGGATTTGGATTAGGTAACCATAGGGACGCCCAGCAGTGTAGAGGTAGAACGCTTAGTCTGAGATGTGGAATCCAATGATGGGTCCGATGTGACATTAAAGTCTCCGCAGATCACCAATAGACCTTTGTTTTCATTAGTTTATTAAAAAAATGGATCTGGTGTTTGTTGGGGGAGTACATTGTGACTATTGTGTACATGATTAAGTTTAGTTTGCAAATAAGTATCAGGAATTTACCTTGTGGGTCCTTTATTTCTTCATGGAGCTTGAACGCTATTGTGTCTCTGATGGTGATAAGAACTCCCTTAGTTTTAGAGTCTGCATTTGCAGTGAAGATAAAAGAGTAATTCTTATGCGTGCATTTAGGTGAAGCCAATGAGCTGAAGTGAGTCTCTTGCGCACATAGTATGTCACTGTTATGCAGAATAGCGTCCTTCCAAAGAGATTTACGTTTCACAGGGTGGTTGATGCCTTTAGCATTGATAGATAGAACATTAAGTGCCATATTTTGTAGGAAGTGTAAATGCTAAGGTTCTATAAGGATCCTTCTTTGAGTTTTGTGACCTTTTTATGTTATTAGTGATTGCAATTTGGAGAATTAATAAAGTTCCATATTGAATGAACTTGGCAATATACTCACTGTGAATATTGTGCTTGCTGACCATACCTCCAGAGGCTGTCCGAGGGAAAGTCTTGTTGTGGCAGTTCGTGGATAGCTCCAACAGTATTTGAAGTAGTCCTTCCAAGAGCTTGGATTCTCAACATCCCGAGAAGTAGAAAAAAAAAAAAAATTAAGAAAAAGAAAAAAAATTTAAAAAAGAAAGCGAGAAAAGCAATGAAACATGTATAACAAGTTTAAGGCACCTGACACAGTGCAACAAAAAGAACAGGTGCAGGGCACCTAGGGGCAGCTGAGTGCTGCTAGGTTATATTGGGGGGGGGTTAGTTCAACCTAACAGTTCCTGGCTTTGTTCTCACATGGACTAGGGAGCTAAAAGAGAACCATTCGGTCCTATTCACGAGTGTGATTTCGCATTTCTAGCAGTAACTTCCTTCCACTCACGCTCAACTTGGCGCAGTGTGCTGGTAGTGGGGTTTTCGCCATCTGGCTCTTTGAGAATACCCCATTCCTTCAAGAGAACAATCCCCTTATCAAAGGAGGATATCACATAAGTATGATTCTCTCTGGTCACAGTGATTTTTGTCGGGTATCCCCATCCGTATGCAATTTTGTGGTTCCTTAACACTTTGGTCACTGTATTCAAATTTTTCCTTTTCTGGAGCGTGTGTTGCGATAAATCCGCAAAAAATTGTAAGCTTTGGTACTGTGGTGGGATTTGAGCTTGCTTACACATGCATGTCATAAGATGCTCTTTCACGTAGAAGAAATGTAAGCGTAGGAGCACATCTCTAGGAATGTGACCAGACAAGTGGGATGGCTTGGGCAGGCGGTGGATCCTGTCAATAGTAACATCTAAGTCAGTAAGACTCGGTATGAGGTTTTTAAATAAAGTCGCCGTATGGGTCTTGGTCGGTTTGCTGCACCAATTCTGGTATCCCTCTTATTTTCAGGTTGTTTCTTCTCGACCTATCTTCCATATCTGCTAATTTTGCCTTGTTCCACTCGTTCTCTCCTCCTTTTCTTCATAGGCATCAACTAGGTAATTTATGGTGTCAGCGTACTCTCCCATCTTAACCTCAGTGTGGCCCACTCTATCACCCATTGCCTGGATATCTCTATTGCATACATGAGGCCATATCTGCTTGGATTGTGCTCCTCAGAAACAGTAGCATGTCTTTTAATACAGTATCAAGCACAGGCTAGTTCTGTGTGGGAAAGGATTAGATGGATTCAAGCATTTCCCTTGTGTCTTCCCCTGAATCTAACACTGGGCTCATTGCCGGACTTAATCCGGTGCCATCTGGCCTGGGTCTGGACTTGGCTGGGCTATTTGATGGGGTGGGAGGATAAGAGTGTTGGCTATTGGGTGATGTGATTTTGGGAGGATGATTGCCCTTCTTTGAGGCCTTTTTGTGAGCTGAGGCTGCCGGAGGAGTGTACGCCTCGGTGCCATCTTGCCTACCTCTATTGTCCTTCAGGGAGAAGAAGTCCGTCAGACGCTGAGGTCGTCTATCATTGCGCTGTTTGTTGGGCATGTTCCCGGTGGTGTCCTGGTCTGGTCCACCATTAATTCGGGGTGAAGAGGTGCCTTGGATGGGCTGCTGTGTGCCGCTGAGTCCCTGTATCGACGGAGCTCTGGGATTATGTGACCATCCGACTACGCTGTAGGCCACGCCCCCCCTGGTATGGATTTTAAGGGGAACCCTGCACCAAAATGTAAAAAAAAAAGGCAAAGGGGTCCCCCCCAAAATACATACCAGACCCTTATCTGAGCATGCAACCTGGCAGGCAGCAGGAAAAGGGTGGGTTAGAGAGCGCCCCTCCTGAACAGTACCAGGCCACATGCCCTCAGCATGGGGAGAGTGTTTTCTCGGGTCTTCTGCGCTTTGATTGAAGATGAATAGACATTGCGGGACATTTTTTTATTCAATTTTTTTAATAAAGGACTTGTCCCAAACTGTCATTTTTACTTTTCTTGACACTTTTTTTTGGTGAATGGGTATCGGGTAAAATGTACCTGATAACCATTCACATGGGGGGGCGAGATCTGGGGGTCCCCTTGTTTAAGGGGGCTTCCAGATTCCGATAAGCCCCCTACCTGCAGACTCCCACAACCACCGGGCAAGGGCTGTGGGGAAGAGGCCCTTGTCCCCATCAACATGGGGACAAGGTGTTTTGGGGGGACTCCAAAACAGCCTCCCCATGTTGAGGGCATGTGGCCTTGTACGGTTCAGGAGGGGTGTGCTCTTTCATCCCCCCCTTTTTCCGAAGGGCCTGGCATGGATTTTGGGGGGGGGGGTCCACACCATTTTTTATTTTTTTTGGCGCAGGGTTCGCCTTAATATTCATACCAGACCCAAAGGGCCTGGTAATGGACAGGGGGGGGGACCCATGCCTTTTTTTTTTCTCAATAATTTTTATCTTTATTGCCAGGATCCAACAATACATTACAACTGCAAGCAGTTTCTTTTTTTTTTTTAACAGAAGCCGCAAGCAGTTTTAAATTACATTTTTTCCTTTAGAAATGTAACTTTGCTGTGGTACTGTTATAAAAACGTGAAAGATGCTCTACTTTACAGGCAGACTAAGGACACCCCCAGGCACGATATTTAAAGGAATATTTCATTTTTATTGTTTCACTTTAAGCATTATTAAAATCACTGCTCCTGAAAAAACTGCAGTTTTTAAAACTTTTTTTTTGCATTGATACATGTCCCCTGGGGCAGGACCCGGGTCACCAAATACTTTTTATGGCAATAACACTCACATAAGCCTTTAAAATGAGCACTTTTGATTTTTCATGTTCGTGTCCCATAGACTTTAACGGTGTTCGCACAAATTTTTTTGCCTGTTCACAAGTTCTGGTGCGAACCCTACTTGAAACTTCTAGCAACCTTCTCTTGAGGTTCAACTATGGTGATTCATTGTTATACTGTTGATTGAGACTAATTAAATTACGTGTGATTCAAGATTCTTTCTTTATTCTTTTGTAATGGCATTATAGTGTCACTGTCCTAACAATCTTTACATTGTAAACAATAAAAATGTATTGAATGTAAGAGATAAGTGTCAATAACCATGGTGAAACATAGGCCAAAAATCTATGCATGGTTGGCAGTGTATGCATTTATCCATCTATTTTTATGGACATTCCACTTTGAAGTCTCTTTTATAAATTCAGGGTAGTATACCCACCTATATATACAAATTTTTTGACTATTTCAAAAAGAGTCAAAACACAAAAATCCCTGTTCTGTTCTGTGAGGAGTGACAGATTGTGAGTTCCTAATAGCTAGGAACAACGATCTGTCATTTCCTCTAGGTCAGTCCCCTCCCCCTACAGTTAGAAACACACACAGGGAACACAATTAACCCCTTGATCGCCCCCTAGTGTTAACCCCTTCCCTGCCAGTGACATTTTTACAGTAATCAGTGCATTTTTATAGCACTGATCGTTGTATCAATGGTCCCAAAAATAAGTCAAAAGTGTCCGATGTGTCCACCATAATGTTGCAGTCCCGATAAAAATTGCAGATCGCCGCCATTACTAGTAAAAAAAAAAGAATAATAAAAATGCTATAAATCTATCCCCTATTTCGTAAATACTATAACTTTTGCGCAAACCAATCAATATACGCTTATTGCGATTTTTTTACCAAAAATATGTGGAAGAATACATATCGGCCTAAACTGAGAAAAAATTTGCTTTTTTTAAAAAAAATGGGGATATTTATTATAGCAAAAAGTACAAAATATTGTGTTTTTTTCAAAACTGTCCCTCTTTTTTTGTTTATAGTGCAAAAAATAAAAACCGCAGAGGCGATCAAATACCACCAAAAGAAAGCTCTATTTGTGGGAAAAAAAGGACATCAATTTTGTTTGGGTGCAGTATCGCACGACCGCGCAATTGTCAGTTAAAGCGACGCAGTGCCAAATCGCAAAAAAAGGCCCGGTCATTCAGCAGCCAAATCTTCCGGGGCTGAAGTGGTTAAAAGTCCCATGGGCAATTTTGTTTTTGTTGTGTGCATCTTAGAGATCTTAATTATGTGATAAGCATGATAGCAAAGTAGACTTGCGTTCCTGCCAGTCACATTCTTGAGAAAGATTTGATTATGCTGTGTGATAGCGAATGAAGAGAAGAAGTATAAAAGTAGCCAAAGACTGGACTTAGGAAGGAAGCTTGATGGGGAGTGTGACTGAGGAGTACCAGGTGAGACCCTGACTAAATAGCCCAACTGGGAGAGGGGATTGAAGGGGAAGCGAGACTGGGAAATGACAGTGAGCTTGACGGAGGAGTAGCTGGTAAACCCGGACTGAAGGCCAGAGAGGATGGGGGGACCCTGGCAGGAGCTTTACTTAGGGGAGACTTGATCGGGAGAACTTGCTGAGGGGGACCTTGACAGCAGACTTGAAAGGCAGACCTGACTGAGGAGTAGTAGTATATTGGATGTTCTTGCTAGCTGGAATTCCAGTCAATGCTTGAATATTGTTGTGAGATTGAAAGGCATTTGTCTTCTTAGGTGCAAGGGTTGTATTATTTGCCAGCATCGGGTGCCACTGTTAATGTGTCTGAAATGTTTATCTTAAAGTCTTTATTCAAGTAATATTTCCTTGTCTGTGACAAAGATGTTAAAATGAATTATTTGTACATTATTATCTTTTTGCCTACACTGTGTGTTGTGTACTTCATTGCTGACCTACCCCTAAAACGAACGGTGAGAAGTGAGCATGGATTAGTAATATATTATTTATTAATGTCTATATAATTATGTGTGTGATCCCCCCTCCCCCATTTTCTTACACTGGGATGCCATTAAAGTTCACGTGCGTTTAAAGGCAGGTGTCCCAATACTTTTGGTAATATTGTGTATGTATATATATATATATATATATATATATATATATATATATATATATATATATATTGTAACGTTTGGGGGACCAGCTAGATCGCAGGACACAGGCTTTTCACTCAAAAGGAGATTTATTGAACTTAAATAGCTTTACAGTAGCAAAAACAAAAGAAAAAGGTTTCAGTCTCACCGACTTGCAAAGTCCAGAACTGCTATTGCAGTTAAACAGTCCTTAGTTTCTGTTTCAGGTAGCTTCCCCTGGCAGGAGACTTCCAGGCAGGACACTGCTATTCACTTTTGTTGTTGCACACCAAAACACCATCCACCATCCACATTCTCCTCTATACTCCTCCTCACCCTCTCTAACTTCCTGTCTTATTTTTAAACCCACTTCCTCTTACAGGTGAGTTAACCCTTTTTTTGTTCCCTTAAAGGGACCACAGTCCAAACAGAGGGGAAACATAGCGTCCTTCCAGGACCCAGCCACGGCGTCCTGTACATATCCCCCCCCTGTGCCCCAACGCCATGGAGGTGGAGGCAACAGTGGAGCTCAAACAATGGACTCGGGAGAGGGCATCTGCATTTTGATGCAGTCTCCCGGGCCTATGCTCCACTACAAATTTAAATTCCTGGAGTGCCAGGAACCACCGAGTAACCCTGGCATTATTCCCTTTACCCTGTCTCAACCATGTTAAAGGGGCATGGTCAGAAATCAGCCTAAACTTCCTCCCCAAAAGGTAATATCTGAGGGACTCCAGAGCCCACTTAATGACCAGACACTCTCGTTCAATTATAGCGTAGTTTTTCTCCGCTGGTGTTAACTTCCTACTGAGGAAGACTACCGGGTGCTCCTCTCCATGAACAACCTGTGACAACACCGCTCCCAACCCTACATCGGAAGCATCAGTTTGGACAACAACCTCTTTTGAAAAATTGGGTGCTACCAGAACAGGGTGTTGGCACAGTGCCGACTTGAGCTCCAAAAAGGCCTTCTCAGCGTCTGCATTCCACTCCACCATGACCGATTTCCGACCCTTAGTCAGATCGGTCAATGGAGCCGCCAACGTGACAAAGTTGGGTACAAACCTCCTGTTGTATCCCACCATGCCCAAGAATGCACGTACCTGCTTCTTTGTGAGGGGACGGGGCCAACTCTGTATAGCCTCTACCTTGCTGACCTGAGGTTTCACCACCCCTCTACCCACGATATAGCCCAGGTATTTCACCTCCTCCATTCCCAAGGCACATTTTTCAGGGTTTATTGTAAACCCCTCCTTCCAAAGAGAGTCCAGCACTGCCTGGACTTTGGGCAAGTGTGATTCCCAGTCTCTGCTAAAAATGACTATGTCGTCCAAGTACACTGAGGCATATTTCCGGTGAGGTCGTAAAATCCTATCCATTGCTCGCTGGAATGTGGCTGGAGCAGTTTGCAATCCAAAAGGCATCCTTTTGTACTGAAAACTCCCCTCTGGTGTAGAAAAAGCAGTTTTCTCCCTAGCAGCCTTAGTCAACGGGATTTGCCAATATCCCTTGGTAAGGTCTAACGTAGTGATAAACCTGGCTGGACCTAGACTCTCAATAAGCTCATCTACCCGAGGCATGGGGTAGGCATCAAACCGTGAAACTTCATTAAGTTTCCGGAAATCATTGCAGAATCGCAGAGTCCCGTTGGGCTTCGGTACCAACACAATCGGGCTCGACCACTCACTCTGCGATTCTTCAATAATCTCCAGGTCTAACATCTTCTTCACTTCCTCTGAAACAGCCTTCCTTTGGGCCTCTGGGATGCGGTAGGGCCGGACAAAAACTTTGACTCCTGGTTCCGTGATGATATCATGCTCTATGGTACTCGTGAGCCCTGGCAAGTCTAAAAATTTTTCTTTATTTCTCTGCAAGAACCCCTTTGCCTGCTGACTTTGGGTTTTAGACAGGGTATTTGCTACTTGGACACTCTCCACCCCAACCCGAGGCTCCAATCTTGCACTAGCCAGGGAGGTCACTGGTTCCCTCTCTGTCCAGGGCTTTAACAAGTTTACATGATATATTTGATAGGGTTTCCTCATACCCGGTTGGTGGACTTTATAATTCACCTCTCCCACTTTTTCTACAACTTCAAAGGGGCCTTGCCACCTGGCTAAGAATTTACTTTCCACAGTGGGAATCAACACCGCTACTCGATCCCCCACTTGGAAGTTCCTTATTTTAGCAGCCCTATTATAGACTCATCGTTGAGCCTCCTGGGCTTTTTGTAAATGTTCCTTGACTAGTGGCAACACAGTTCGGATCCTCTCCTGCATTTGGGAAACATATTCAAGAACACTCTTATGCTGACTAGGTTCACTTTCCCATTCCTCTTTAACAAAATCCAGTAGTCCGCGAGGTCTCCGCCCATATACCAACTCAAAGGGCGAAAACCCAGTGGAGGCCTGGGGCACTTCCCGGAGAGCAAACAGGAGAGCTGGTAACAGGCAGTCCTAGTCTTTCCCATCCCTTTGTACAACTCTCTTGAGCATAGATTTAGGGGTCTTATTAAAGCGTTCTACTAACCCATCCGTTTGGGGATGGTAGACCGATGTGCGCAGCTGTTTAATCCGGAAGAGCTTGCACACATCGGCCATAACCCTCGACATAAAGGGGGTGCCCTGGTCCGTTAGTATTTCCTTGGGAAAACCAGTCCGTGTAAATAACTGGAATAATTCCCGGGCAATAGCCTTAGAGGAGGTATTCCGCAGGGGTAGCGCCTCAGGATATCGGGTGGCATAGTCGAGAATCACCAGTATGTAGGAGTGACCTCGAGCCGACTTCACCAAGGGACCCACTATATCCATGGCTATCCTTTCAAATGGGACCTCAATTATGGGCAGAGGGACCAAAGGATTCCGGAAGTGGGTCACCGGAGCGGTCAACTGACAGGTGGGACAAGAGGTACAGTATCTCCTTACCTCTGCTTTCAGACCTGGCCAGTAAAACCGGTTGGTGATCCGTGCCTCCGTCTTTTCAACTCCCAGGTGTCCCCCTAAAACATCATCATGGGCCAGGTCCAGGACCTTGCGTCTATACTGTTGGGGTACCAATAATGGCTCTACCACATTTTCTCTCACTTTGGTAACCCGATAAAGCAATTCATTACATATTGCAAAGTGTGGCCACCGCTCATTCGCACCTGGCTCTTGGGGAACCCCATTTATTACTACAACCTGTTCCCGTGCATGGGCCAAAGTGGGTCCTGCATCTGGGCAGTACCAAATGCCCCCTGCGGAACACCCAAATCCGGCAGGGCAGGGGTAACCACCACTTCCTCATCCTCTTCCCCCAGCATTACCTGAAGTGGGGAAGGTTCCCCCCCCTCTTCAGTGTTCAGGTAGGTCTGTGAACCACACATTTTGACACCCTTAATAATATCAGCACTACTTTCATCACCATTAACCAAATCATTAGCATTTTCAAGAACATTCGGCATTTCAGGGTTATTTCTCTCAACAGCAGGAACAGAGGGACTATTTTCTCCCCAGTCTCTGGACCGTCCAGGTAGTTCTCCTTGTCCCCACAGTTTTGCAAATAATGGACAGTCTCGTCCTATGATAACATCATGTACTAAGTTCTTTACCACCCCCATCTCTTGAGTACCAGTGCCACATGCTGTGGAGATGGACACCGAGATGAGTGTCCCCGTGAATGCACACCACCCGTAAAGTTTTTCTTACCGGACCGATCTTCCCAATTACTCTAGGATGGACCAGGGTTACCATGCTTCCGGAGTCCAGTAAAGCCCGGGCAGGGAGGTGGTTTACATGGACTTCACACTCGAATTTCTCTTCTCCAAGATCAATATGTGTTGTACATGCTTTATGGGCATAAAAAGACCCCCTCCGAATAACCCCGCATTCCATGGGCTCCTCTTGCAGTGGGCAGTGGGCCCGGGTATGGCCCCAGGAATGACATCGCCAACATTGTACATCCCCTCCTCTCCGAACAGGAACAGGTCGCTGAGAAGGTATCAGGAGTGACTCTTGACCTTCCGGGGTGTTGGTTCCAGGGCTCCGGGGAACGTCCTTTCGAAGGGCAGCAGTCGAACGAATAGGCCGTGGCAGACTGGGTCCTTGGCACTTGGTAGGGCCAAGCAGATGCTCCACCACTGTGTACCGTTCCACCATCTCGACAAGGAGGTTCACTGTTTTGGGGTCTCCATGGCTGACCCACCGTTGAAGGTCGTCTGGCAGTGACCTTAGGTATCGGTCCAACACGACCCGCTCCACGATTTGGAGGCCAGACAACATTTCAGGCTGCAGCCATTTTTTTACCAGTTGCACCAGGTCATGCATTTGAGACCGTGGTGGACGATCTGGAGGATACTTCCATTGGTGCACTCGTTGGGCCCGAACATCTGTAGTTACCCCCAAACGAGCCAGTATTTCTGCCTTTAATTTTTGATAGTCTTTAGCGTGATCAGGTGGCAGGTCGAAGTAGGCTTTTTGAGGATCTCCGGTTAGGAAAGGAGCAATTAGGCCGGCCCACTGGTCCTGGGGCCACCCTTCTCTCTCTGCCATCCTCTCAAATGTAGCAAGAAATGCCTCTACATCATCACTCAGGGACAACTTCTGCAAAAAATGGCTTGCCCTCACGGTCACCTGGTTGCCAGGGGCAACAGCCGCTTGCTCACGGCCCTGAGAAAGCTGCTGCACTACTTCTTTTAAGGCAGTCACTTGAGCCTGCATAACCTCTTGCTGGGTCGCTTACTGGGCTGCCAACTGGGCCACCAACAGGCGAGTGTTTTCTTGCTGTACCTCCAGCTGGGTGGTTAAGCGCTGATTAGCTTCCTCATGGCGAGTCTGCGCTTGTATATTAGCCAAGGACAACTGTTTAATTAGCTCCTCCATTGCTTCAGCTTTCAGGGTTTGTGCGGCTTTAACCCAGGACATAAATCCACTGTACTGTCCCTTTAAATGTCAGTTTTAAGTCCAATACACAAAAAAAAACAAAAAAAAAAAAACAGCAAGAAAAATGCCTGTTACTCTGCCCTGCCCGCATTCGAGCACCACTTGTAATGTTTGGGGGACCAGCTAGATCGCAGGGCACAGGCTTTTCACTCAAAAGGAGATTTATTGAACTTAAATAGCTTTACAGCAGCAAAAACAAAAGAAAAAGGTTTCAGTCTCACCGACTTGCAAAGTCCAGAACTGCTATTGCAGTTAAACAGTCCTTAGTTTCTGTTGCAGGTAGCTTCCCCTGGCAGGAGACTTCCAGGCAGGACACTGCTATTCACTTTTGTTGCTGCACACCAAAACACCATCCACCATCCACATTCTCCTCTATACTCCTCCTCATCCTCTCTAACTTCCTGTCTTATTTTTAAACCCACTTCCTCTTACAGGTGAGTTAACCGTTTTTTTGTTCCCTTAAAGGGACCACAGTCCAAACAGAGGGGAAACATAGCGTCCTTCCAGGACCCAGCCACGGCGTCCTGTACAATATATATATATATATATATACATATATATTTTTCACAGCTATCACTCTGGAGGTTATGTTGGATTGGACTTATTGCCTTTGTTTGGTATTACATCATGCTCTGTTTGTCCTCCTGATCCTTGCAGACCCTAGGCCCACAGCTCCTGGGTCAGACATTCCTGGTGGTTACCATTGGAATAAAATCATGTGCTTTTATTTGTTAGCAGATTTGGAAGTATGGGTCCCCCTTTGGTGACCCTCAGTGTTAGAATATTAATATTTTGTACCAACTTTGACATGTATTACAAAATTATTTTACCTTACAGATATTTGTGTGCATCAACCCCTGAGAAAGTGAACATTGATTCACTAAACCAGGGGTGTCCAAACTTTTTTTCAAAGAGGGCCAGATTTGATGAAGTGAACATGCGTGAGGGCCGACCATTTTCCCTGACATTCTTTGAACCATTAAAATTCGGTCTGTGTGTTAGTTTGAACACTAATACATTGCCCAACAAGAATTCTCTTGCCTTTGTGGCTGTGTGTGAGTAAAGAGATGATCTCGGGCGTGTTATTTGGATATACCGTTTTATTGGTGTATAACATGCACCTTTACTTTAAGAGGGAAGTTTCAGGAAAAAAACCTTAAATTTTACATAAAGAACTATGAAGCAAAATAAGGGTCAGTGCCCATCTGCAGCCCCACCATTGCCAGGAATGCACCCCCCATCATTGCCAAGAATGCAGCCCCCATCATTGCCAGGAATGCACCCCCCATCATTACCAGGAATGCAGCCCCCCATCATTACCAGGAATGCAGCCCCCCATCATTGCCAAGAATGCAGCCCCCCATCATTGCCAAGAATGCAGCCCCTCATCATTGCCAGGAATGCAGCCCCCAATCATTGCCAGGAATGTAGCCCCCCCATCATTGCCAGGAATGCAGCCCCCCATCATTGCCAGGAATGTAGCCCCCCATCATTGCCTGAAATGCAGATTCACCATTGCAATCATTGCAGCCTGATTCCCATCTATCTGCAGCCTCAGAGGGGACAGGGAGGGGGCGGGATGAGCGCCAAAAGATTAGATACAGGAGAAACTCCTGTTTTCTCATTGGCCTCTTTAATAGAAAGTCCCACCTCCTTTGATGGACAGATTAGTCTTCCAATGGCAGACGGGACTTCCTATTACAGAGGCTGCCGTGTAAACAGGAAATACTCCTGTGTGCACAGCACTCGTCCTGCCTCCTCCCTCTCCCCTGCAAGGCATCTGGACATACATATCTTTTGTGGCCCCGGCGCTGGGAGATCGTTGAGGGCCACAAAAGATATACAGTGGGGACGGAAAGTATTCAGACCCCCTTAAATTTTTCACTCTTTGTTATATTGCAGCCATTTGCTAAAATCATTTTTTTTCCTCATTAATGTACACACAGCACCCCATATTGACAGAAAAACACAGAATTGTTGACATTTTTGCAGATTTATTAAAAAAGAAAAACTGAAATATCACATGGTCCTAAGTATTCAGACCCTTTGCTGTGACACTCATATATTTAACTCAGGTGCTGTCCATTTCTTCTGATCATCCTTGAGATGGTTCTACACCTTCATTTGAGTCCAGCTGTGTTTGATTATACTGATTGGACTTGATTAGGAAAGCCACACCTGTCTATATAAGACTTTACAGCTCACAGTGCATGTCAGAACAAATGAGAATCATGAGGTCAAAGGAACTGCCTGAAGAGCTCAGAGACAAAATTGTGGCAAGGCACAGATCTGTCCAAGGTTACAAAAAATTCTGCTGCACTTAAGGTTCCTAAGAGCACAGTGGCCTCCGTAATCCTTAAATGGAGGACGTTTGAGACGACCAGAACCCTTCTTAGAGCTGCAAAAAAGGACCTAGTGCTAAAGTACCTCAAAAACCAGGGTGACTCTGTAGGTACTCAGTAGCAATTTGTGCCAGCGTCCCTAGCATTAAGGTCGAAGACACATGAAATCTAAAAATGGGACTTTGAAGGCACACCAGTATTAAACTACAAAAAGATAAATATATTTGGAATTTTTATTACTAAAGTATAAAAGGACAATGAACAAACATGGACATTTAAAAACAAGTCAGGCTAGACATAGAACCTAGTACTGGTACACCATGAGGATCCTATCCTGCAAGCTTGGGTGAGGTTTAGAACAATTATAAATATATAATCATATATTCAGAACACTTGTTGCCAAATGAAGGAGGCTATACTTCCCCAAACATAGAATAGTAAACAATCATCAAGCTCAAAATAAACGAGGTGCTGCAGGTCTGGTGATCCAAGGTGAGGTGCTCTCTAGTTGCTCTACATGTTTCACGTTACACAGAACGCTTCCTCAGGAGCTAGAGATTCAATAAGGTATGGTGAAAGTGAATACTACCAATAAAACCTTATATACACATGATCGCAGATCGATCAAAAAGTAGACATGTATGGTTTAGGTCGAACACAGCAGTGGCCAAAAAGTCAGAGAACCTCTCAGATGTAGATAGCATCAGGTGTCCATGGGTAGGGGACAGAGCTTGTAGCTGTAATGCCTGGCATCAGTAAGAGGCAGCTCAAGAAACCGCTCAGTGTGGCGGGGGCTGGTTCCACGATCGCGAGCACTTAAATCATATACCAGGTGAGAAATGAAACTCGTAAAAACAAATAATTTTATTGCTATATCACTGGATAAAAGAAACATGAGAATAATGTATACATATCAGGTACTCACCAGGGCCGAGATGCTGAGAGTGGCTTCCCTTGCAACTGAGTGCGCTATACCCCTGGAGGTGGCACAGAAGGTATAGGGCACGGAGGGGCATGGGTCGCCAGCAGGTAGAGGAGGCTTGCGTGAAGGAACTTTTGACAGAGAGAAGACTAGGATGCTGGACCAATGAGGAAAACCGGCTGAGGCTCAAACACCTTGATCTGGAGATGGTGACTGAAGCAAGGTCTAATGAAGAGGCCGAGGGTCAAACACCGTGGTCCAGTAGAGGGGAAGTCCTTTAAGCAAGCCGGGGTCATGCACGTTAATCAGGCAGAGGAGAAGTCTTTATAGCAGGCCAAGGATCAAACACAGGGATCAGGCAATAGCAAAGTCCTTAGAACAGGCCGAGGGTCAAACACAGGGATCAGGCAGGAAGAGAAGTCCGTAAGGCAAGCCGAGGTCAAGTGCAGGAGAAGTTCAGAGATGGTCAAGATGGTCTGGGTCACAGCAGGCAGGCACAGGTAAACAAGACTTGGGAACAGGAACACTGGAAGCTGAAAAGACAAACCAGCAATGAGACAAGCAACAAGACTGCTTTATATAGGCCCAGGAGACTCACGGCGTGTGCACAGTAGTGCGCGTGTGCCCACGCCGTTGCGACGTACCGCGCACTCGCGTGCGCTGATCCGCAGTATCGTGCACTCGTATGCGGCGCAGAGCTACTCTCCCGCGCAGGAGCACTGGGAAGCGCCGATGCTGACAGGTGAGGTTTCTATTCTCTTTCTATTTCTCTGACAGTGCCCCCCCCAAGGGGCAGCCCAACCTAGCCAAGATCCCTGGGTGTCTTCTGTGAAATTCTTGCACTAAGCGAGAAGCATTGGACATTGCTAGAAGGTTCCCAAGAATTGTCCTCTGGGGGATACCCCTTCCACTTAACTAAGTATTGTACCCGTCCCCCCCTCTTTCTGAAGTCTACTATTGCCTTTACTTCGAATTCCTCTTCTCCTTCAATCCTAATTGGTGGAGGAGGTAGTTCTCCTCTTCCTGGGAAAGAGTTGGGGATGACCGGCTTTAGTAAGGAGACATGGAACACCGGGTGTATTCTATAAGAGCTAGGCAAGGTCAGTTCAAAAGCCACAGGATTTAATATCCTCCTAATTTCAAAAGGTCCAATGAACTTCGGGCCTAATTTACGTGATGGGCAAAGTAGTTTGAGATTGATAGCAGATAGCCACACTTTATCTCCAACTTTGAAACTTGGGTTACTCTTTCTTCCTCTATTATATTATTCTTTGTAGCTTTTTTGGGCTTTCTTCATTGCTTCTTGAATCTGCAAGAAATTTGTTTGGATAAAATGTATTCGATCCTGTACTGCAGGAGTTGCAACTTCGGGAATGGAATCTGGTAGAAAAGAAGGGTGAAAACCGTAGTTTGCCCAGAAAGGCGTTTGGTTGTTGGCAGAGTGTATGGAGTGGTTGTAGGCAAACTCTACGCAAGGTAAAAGAGAAGACCAGTCATCTTGGGAGCAGTGGCAGAAACAACGGAGATATTGCTCTAGAGTTTGATTCGTCCTCTCTGTCTGGCCATTGCTTTGTGGATGATATGCAGAAGAGAGGGAGGTTTTGATTTCTAGAGATTTGCAAAGATCCTTCCAAAATTTTTAAGTGAATTGAATTCCCCTGTCGGATATAATGTTGTGAGGAACACCATGAAGTCTTACCACTTCTTTTATAAAGATATTTGCAGTCGTTGAAGCAGAAGGAGTGCCTATTATGGGCAGGAAGTGTGCCATTTTTGAGAGGCGGTCAACAACCACTAGGATGGTAGCAAACTTCTCAGAGGGGGGCAGGTCAACGATAAAGTCCATGGAGACCTCTTACCAGGGACGTTTAGGAACGGGCAAAGATCTTAAAAGTCCCAATACCTTGGCGTTTGTCCTCTTACTGTGTTGGCAAGAAATACAAGATTGTACATACTCTTTGCAGTCTTGTCTCCAACCCGGCCACCAGAAGGAGCGATTGATTAGTTCAGAGGTTTTCTGTATTCCAAAGTGTCCTGCCAGCTTGTGGTCGTGAAAAGTTTGCAAAATCTGAAATCTTACCAGAGGAGGAACGAATACCTTGTCTTGGGCCCATAACAAACCGTCTCTCTTTTCCAGGGAGGATACTTCGGGTTCAGTACATTGACTGGAGGCCTGTTTAATGGCTGATCTGAGATTGGGCTGAATGAGGCTAAGGAAGTTGTGTGGAGATAGGATGGTTCCAGGTTCTTTTGATTCATTGATTTCTGGGAACATACGGGAGAGTGCATCTGCCTTCCCGTTCTTAGAGCCAGGTCGGTAGGAGATATGGAAGTTGAACCTGGATAAGAATAAGGCCCAACGGGCCTGTCGAGGTCTAAGGCGCTTGGCTGTTCGGAGATACTCCAGGTTACGGTGGTCTGTAAAAATCACGATGGGTTGGGATGCCCCTTCCAACAAATATCTCCACTCTTCTAAGGCAAATTTTATGGCTAGTAACTCTCGGTCCCCGACATCATAATTTTTATCCGGAGGGCTGAGTTTACGAGAGGCAAAGGCCACCGGGTGGAGCAGAGCTTTTTGGCCACTTCTTTGAGACAGGATTGCCCCCATTGCTGACTCAGGTCTGGTGGGTTAGTTGAGTGATGGGGGAGATGATGGAAAAGAATCCTTTAATGAATCTACGATAAAAATTGGCAAAGCCAACAAATCGCTGAATCCCCTTTTTATCTGAAGAGGCTGGCCATTCCTGGATGGCTCTAACTTTCTGTATGTCCATTGCAACCCCTCCTACAGAGATGATAAACCCGAGGAACTGGATGGTATCCTTCTCAAATTCACATTTCTCCCCTTTCAAGTATAGGCCATGTTTTCTGAGGATCGAGAGCACCTTCCGATTATAAAGTTATCCAGATACTCACAGAAGATGTCGTTGACCAGATGTTGAAATGTAGCCAGGGCGTTACAGAGCCCAAAAGGCATCACTAAATATTCAAAGTGCCCAAATCTGGACCCGAAGGCTGTCTTCCACTCGTCTCCATCATGTATCCGAACAAGATTGTATGCTTCCTGGAGATCCAGTTTGGTAAATACTTGAGCGGTTCAGAGACGTTGGAAAAGTTCAGGAATAAGAGGGAGCGGATACCTGTTCTTGATAGTAATTTTATTAAGCTCCCTATAGTCCACACAAGGCCTCAGGGATCCGTCTTTCTTTTCGACGAAAAAGATTCCTGCTCCAGCTGGGGAAGAAGGACGGATGAATCCTTTTTAAAGATTTTCGTTGATGTAGGAGCGGAGGGCTTCTAGTTCGATCTCTGATAGAGGAAAAATGCGGCCGAAGGGGTTCTCGGACCCGGGTAGGAGATCAATAGGGCAATCATAAGGCCGATGGGGTGGCAAACTGTCTGCTTTCTTTTTTATCAAAAATGTCCAGAAATTCATGATATGCTGAGGGGACATGCTGGAGGTTATCTGGTACTGGTTGTAGAGCTAAACCAGGAGCAGTTCTGTCGTATTTTGGCAAAAGGCAATGCTGAGAGCAATAGGTGGAGGAGAAAAGAATTTCTCTTTTGCTCCAATTGATCTGAGGATCATGGGCCTGCAACCATAGATATCCCAGGATAATTGGAAACATAGGTGAACTTATAATGTCAAAGCAAAGAAATTCTTTATGGCCAGAGTCCGTGGAAGTAAGAATAGGCTTAGTTTCCTGATATGGAAATCCCCGCATCCAATTCGCAATAGCAGAAGATTTTGACCGGCTATCTAAGGAGCCGGTTCACATATCTCCTCAGCAGGTCCAGTGCGTTTTGCAGAAAACGCTGTGTGTCTTTCGGTGTGTTTCAGGTCTGAATTCAGCCCAAAATTCTGGCTGAAATCGGACCTGAAACGGTGAACCAGCACGCACCCGACCCCTGCTGTGAGTCTCATGCGGCTCATATGTGAACTGAGTCTCAAAGCCATCCAACAACCAGGATTGAATGAAGAAGTTTGCTTCAAACCCTTCCTACAAGGATTTTCATTAAGTGGCATGGAAAAAAAAAACATTTAAAAATCAGCTAGGGTTGGGGTTGGTTGGTCGGTTGCGTTGGTCGGTCTGTGCACTTACCTCAACCAGGGGCGGCTTCCCCAACTCTCCTCCGCAGGCATCACGAGCAGGCATCTCCTTCCCCTGCTCAACGGCTTACGTCTCCTCCCTCCTCCTCGGCGGCCAATCAGAACGCTTCTCCTTTCGGTCAGTCAGGAAACGCGTCTCATACCCGTGCTTCCTGATTGGCGGAGAGGCGATTCAGTGTTAGAATAGCGTATATTAATTTGCTATTCTAACACACATGGGTGGGCTCCAAGCGCAATCCTCTGCATCCGGAGCCCACCCTATTTTGATGCCTATGAGAGCCTCTAATCAGGTGCTTCAAAAAAAAAAAAACCCACAGCTGTAATTCATGCAGATAGGGGAGGCAGCGCCTGTGCGCCCCTAATGGATGGGCCGCCCCTGCTTCCCAAAATTCTAAAAATGTTACAATTAAATGTCTGATATGTGTCAAATAACATATCTCTCTGCCTGTGTAAAAATATTCTGCTGTATGTACACATATTCTGCCCACAAGCTAGTCGTTCCTGGCTTTTACTTCTCTGCCTGATAATATGGATTTTCTCTGCTAAATGGCATTTTACCCATTTACTTTACTGAAGCGGAATATCTTATGATTGGAACCCAGTTGCCCAACACGGCCAGATGCCGGAGGCATCCCATGGCGTCTATGAGGTTCAGGGACAGGTTATTAGGACCTGGTGGCTACCTCCCTTCACCTCCATCTTGCTCTCCCTGTGATGGCCTTCTGGTGTCCCTGGGGAGTCTTCCGTGTCAGCGGGGCGCGTGCGTGTGATGTTTCTGCGCTGTGCCGACGCAGTGACGTCATTCACACATGCACGGTGGGGAGACGCCACACACAGCTGCCACCTTACAAGTGGGCGGCCTAATGGGGAGATATATAAACCAACACTGGGGGAGTTGTTTCACCATTGTTGCAGCATGCCCCTAAAGGACACAACACTTCTCACCTGCTGCTTAGACCTAGTAAAATCCTTGTGGATACATTACCTTTTAGCTGACTCTTGATATAGACCTCCTATCCTCTATTATGTACACTTATTTATGCTGGGCCTTGCATTTGCAAGGCTTACAGAAACATTTTTTACACTGAATGAATTTTGCAGATGTCAGCCATAGGTTCTAACATTTAGCTTTTGCCATTGCTCTGCATTGATGTATTTTGGGTAGAATAATATTATACCCATATTGGCATCCCACGTAGTTAAAAATATCACACTCTCCTTTCAGGAGACCTATGCTAGATAGGATACTTCAGATACTGGTGTATCCACAAAAGGATTGTATCTCCCTGCATATATAACTACATACTGTATATACTTGGCATCATTTTTATCTACAATATTTTTCTTTTTTATACATATATAATATTTTTGGAATCACCTTTAAGTCTATACACATATCATAGCACATCTATAGCTATGGAAACACATGTGCATACACATATAGACACACACATACACACACACACATATAGACACACACATATATATATATATATATATATATATATATATATATATATATATATATATATATATATATATATATATATATATATATATATATATATATATATATATATATATATATATATATATATATATATATATATATATATATATATATATATATATATATATTGTGGAAAGTCAGCCTGGGAAAGGTTAATAAAACAGGGCAAGTACTTCCTTTTCCTATGACTTGATCCTGCTGGGTGAGCTTGCCTGAATTGGGACTATGTTATATGCTGTGGCTGGGACACTGAGCATTGTTTAAAATGGAGTGTCGTATACAGCTAAGAAGAGTTGTTTTGCTGTTTTGAACTGCCTATGAAGACAAAGACTGTCAATTTTTCTGTTGTTTTTGCTGAATAAAGCCTTTTAGGTTGACCAAACTATCTCACTGCTGCCTGTTAACCCCTCTGATCCTGACAATTGGTGGAGGATTGCATTGGGCAGTTTGAGGGGCGCAGGCCAATCCCATGTCCTGGGTTAAAGCTGCACAGACAGTGAAGTCTTTTGAACAAGCCATGGAGGAGGTAGTTAAGCAGCTGGTACTGGCTAATACACAGGCACAGGGCTGCCATGAGGAGGCCCAGCAGGCCCTGGTACAAGCACAGGCCCGGCAGGAGCAGATCCTGGTGCAGACAGCCACTGTACAACAGGAAACAAACCGCTTACTGAGTGAACAGATAGCGGGATTACAAAAGGCGGTGACCCAGCAGGCTGAAATAAAAAGTGGCGATGCTGTCAAGAGTGACCCACAAAAGGCAGTGCAATGGACCCTGCAAAAAATGGGGGCCACAGACAATGTTGAATCATACCTTGCGATGTTTGAGCGGATTGCAGCAAGGGAAGGTCTGCCTGACAAAGACTGGGCAAATGTGCTGGCTCCTTTCCTGACCGCAGATCCCCAACAGGCATACTGTGACTTGGCCCCTGAATCAGCACAGGACTATAAGCTACTGAAAGCAGAAATCCTAGCAAGGCTGGGAGTGACCGTGGCTTTAAGAGTGAATTGAATCTGTGGCTGGCGCTTTGACAAGGCTAAGCCTGCTTGTGCGCAGCTGTACCACCTGATGCACTTGATCCAGTACTGGCTAAAACCTGAGGAAAAGACACCCACTCAGATCGTGGAAAGAGTCGCACTGGGCCGTTTTCTGCAGGGGCTGCCTAGGGAGCTCCATCGGTGGGTAGCTCAGTCTGAGCCGCAGTCCCTGGATGAGATGGCTGCTGCTGTTGAGCGCTACAGTTGCGCGGAAAGTGTTCAGGAGAGCCCCTCTATTATCAGAGATCTGGCCCGTTCCAAGGAGGTGCGTTCCAGCGCCAAGATGGCACCTGTTGAACGCATGGTGTCTGCTCACACTGGTGCCAGGAGCACCCCAAATGCTCCTGAGAGTTGGCCGGGAGATCGGGAACCCTGTGAGGTTTTCTGTTGGTCCTGCCAACAACTGGGTGATGTGGCGGCTCAGTGTCCAAGGCGGGATGAGCCAATGGAATGTGACATGGCTCGACATGGCTCAATGTTTGCTTTGTCCGCTAGTTCCATGAAAAATCTAAGCCTGCTTGAGAGTATGGTGCGGGTTAATGAACAAGAGGTTGTAGCACTTCTGGACTCAGGAAATTGGGTTACCCTGCTCCAATCAGACAGGTTTTGGGAAAAGCTGATGCCCAGGAAAAAGATTGTAGTAGTCTGTGTACATGGGGTTGTCAAGGACTATCCAATGGCCTGTGTAACCCTGTCCACAACAGCAGGAACTGCTACACTGAGAGTTGGGGTGATCCCAGGGTGTAAGAGAACTGATAGATAGCAGATTTCCAAATGCACCAATGCGCGAGACTGCGTGCATGCGCAGGAGCGTGTCCCTAGTGACAATTGGTGCCAGAAGGCCTATTTAAAGGGTGCCCTGACTCCTGAGCAGTGCTGACTGGTCCTCAGCTGTGTCCAGATATCCTGAATCCTGTTTATACCTTGCTTGATATCAGACTCCTACCAGGTACGTGACAGTACCAGTCAACCATGGATGGAGTCTGAAAGGGAGGCCTCTCCACTAGAGGACATTTGCAGATCAATTTCTGCGCATCATATGGAAGAGCGACTTCCGGACAAGATGAATGTCGCATTGGCCTGTGCTCCTCCCACAGTCATAGATTCTTCTTCTCAAACAGAGTCCGGCCTGTTCTGTGAGTCTACTCCCCCTCCGGAACCCAGGGTACCTATCCCCGAACGATTCTCCGGAGATCGTAAAAAGTTCCGTGCCTTCCGGAATTCCTGTGAATAATATTTTTCCCTGTTACCCCCAAACCTTTGCATCAAAGGACATCAAGTTGGGGTTTATTATCACGCTGTTATTGAACGAACCACTTTCCTGGGCTCATCATCTCCGGGAACAACATGACCCTGTTCTGGCAGCTACTGATTTGTTCTTCTCAGCTATACGCCGATCTCTTCTACCATCAGACTGCTGAATCCACGCTTGACAAATTGCAACAAGGCCCAAGGACTGTTGAGGACTACGTAACTGACTTTCGTGTTTGGAGTGCAGACACCCTATGGAATAACTCTGCACTTCGCCACCAGTTTCGTCTAGGACTTTCTGACACTTTAAAAGACGAACTTGCTAGAGTGGGAGTACCAGCATCCCTGGAAGATCTGATCAGCTTAACCATTCAGATCGATCGAGGATTACGGGAGAGACAATCCGAAAATTTAAAAGAACCCTCTCTGTGGCTTCAAGGTCTGACATTCCTGCTTCCTCATCCCTTGCACTCCCCAGAAAAAAGAAACAGCATAAGTGTTGGAAGTCAACATGGTCTAAGGTTATATGTCTAAAGTTTCCACGCATCTGTTCTTACAACTGAGATCAGACATGCTGACACTTGCAGTCCCACAGTTTTAAAAAGTACAGAGGAATGTGGCCCCAGAATCTGCATAGCAAAAGGGCTTGTCTCTAGCCCACCTGCTGTGATATATGTGATTCCAGGCTTCAAAGAGAATAAGAGCTAACTAAGACGGCCAGGGCTAATAGAGATGCTGACCCTAGTGGACAATACAGCATGTTTCCTGAAGAATGGGCAGACATTTGAAGGATTACCTCTTGGCGATTTCTGGAAGGCAAATGGGGGTGGCTACGAGTAGGCGTGTATGTTTGAATGAAAAGAACACACACACACAGGCGATTCTGTCTCTCTGCCCCTTGCTCTCTCTCTGCTGATGTTGGTCTGTGCAAGCCTCATGTGGCTCGGCCATCTTGAGGCCTTGCTCTGGGTGCTGGTTTCAGCCTAAACTCCATGCAGCATTGAGCTCTCGCTTTTCAACATCTGGAGACTGACCAGCCAAGGATGTGATAAGTATATTCTTGTATTACATGTTTGATTGTTGTTATATGTTGTAGAGATATGCTGTTTAGTATATTGTGTTCTGCCTGTGAGCTATGTAACATTGTAATACCCTTTTAGTACATTTATGTTAATTTCCTAATTTCTTGAGAAATAAATAAGATATTGTTTTACTAGCAGCACCGTGTGTTTGGTTTCATAGCTAACCTGGTATTATTGTGATATTAACAATAACATGTGCTCAGAGTTTAATAGACTAACTAAATATAGGGACTAGACAAATTAATACACAGATATAATATTAATTATTATATCGGTTACATCAATAAGGCACCCCATAGGAGTTTTCAAAGACCACCTCTTTTACCCTGCTGAGCGTCTTCAATGACATAGTGCCAATCTGTGTCTCTATTGCAGGGAGGCTGGCCACTTTATACAGACTTGTCTGGCAAAATCCTGCAGATCTTTTTCCCGTCAGTCTCATATGATGCATCTCCCTGGGAAAGATCGGTCACATGTCTCCCTCTCTGTTATGCTACAGTTTTCCGAAAAGACCGTTTCAGTACCTGTAATCATAGACTCTGGGGCCTGTAGCTGTTTTGTGGACTCTGCATTTGTCACTCAACAGCAGCTTCCTGTGTGTGTCAAAAGGCAAGGATTTAATGTTCACCTGGCTGACGGCTCCAGCATTAAATCAGGCCCGGTTACACATGTGACTGCACCTATTCTCTGCCAGACTTCTTCAGGTCACCACAAACTCCTCCGTTTTGGATGTCATAACTTCTCCCATGTTCCCTGTCATCCGTGGCATCCCGTGGTTGAAGGCACATAATCCTCACATTAACTGGCTTACAGGAGACATCTCTTTCTCCCAACTACTGCCAGATGCACTATTTTCCGGAAAAGACTGTTTACACCGCACCTCTCCTGAATATCCATCCTGACCATGAAACTTTAAAATTGATTCCTGTTGCCTATCATGAATACTTGGACGTGTTTAACAAGAAGGGTGCAGACACTCTTCCTCCCATAGGACATATGATTGTCCCATTGTACTTTTACTAAGGGCAGAGATCCCGTTTGGTCAAATCTATCCTCTCTCTGAGCCTGAAATGGAAGCCCTGCGTACATATATCGATGAAAGCCTAGCAGTATTTTCTTCGTTTAGAAAAAAGACCATCCCTTGAGGCCTTGTGTGGACTATCGAGACTTTAATAAGGTCACTGTCAAAAATTGGTACCCCCTTCCTCTGATTGCAGGGGGCACAAGGATTTTCCAAATTTAGACTTAAGAGGTACATATAATCTAGTCAGAATCAGGGAAGGAGACGAGTGGAAGATGGCCTTCCGGGCACGCTTTGGCCATTTCAAATATCTAGTCATGCCATTCGGACTCTGCAGTGCTGCAGCCAAATTCCAGCACCTGGTGAATGATGTTTTTCGGGACTTTCTTGACTTATTCGTCATTGTTTTTTTAGATGACATCCTTATATTCTCTGAATCCATAGAATCACATCAAATTCATGCAAAGAAGGTACTGGGCCAGCTCCGTGAACACAGTCTTTATGCAAAGGCTGAAAAATGTGACTTTGAAAGACAAACCATAAATTTCCTGGGACTTGTCATCTCTGCCGATGGTATTTCCATGGACCCACAGAAAGTCACATCCTGGAATGGCCTGCCCCTAAAGACAGAAAAGCTGTTCAGAGGTTTGTGGGGTTTGCTAATTTTTATAGAAAATTTATCAAGAACTTTTCCAGCATCATTACGCAGTTAACGAAACAGCATGTCCCCTTCCGATGGACCCCGGAAGCCCAAATAGCCTTTGAACAGCTAAAAGCCTTATTTACCTCAGCTCCCATCTTGAAGCATCCCGATCCATCCTTGGCCTATGTATTGGCAGTAGATGCCTCTGAAAGTGCAGTAGGGGCTATATTGTCACAACGCCAAGGTCCCAAATCATTACTTCACCCTGTGGCCTTTTTCTCTAAGAAACTGAATCCTTCCGAGAGGAACTATGATGTTGGGGACCGAGAGCTGCTGGCCATCAAGGCTGTGCTTGAAGAATGGCGATAGCTCTTGGAGGGAGCTTCTCACTCGATCCTCATCTTCACGGACCACAAGAACCTAGAGTATTTGAGGACGGCTAGATGACTAAGGCCTCGACAAGCAAAGTGGGCACTGTTGTTTTCTCGTTTTATGTTTCACATCACCTATCGCCCTGGCTCAAAAAATGGTAAGCCAGATGTTCTGCCCCACATATTCAATGACTCTGTAGTATCCTTGGAACCTGATACTATTTTACCGGCCAAGAATTTTTTACTTCTTCAAGCAGATCTGATGTCCCAAATAAGAGCAGATGTGGTAAACCAACCACCTTCCCAAGACTTGGTTCTTCAACTAAGGAATGGCCTTTACTTTCATAAAGAGCAAATCTTTATCCCTGAAATAGAGTTGCCATTCTGAGACAATGTCATGATCACCCCCTAGCGGGTCACTTTGGAATTTACTGCTGATTTGATCTCCCGTACCTTCTGGTGGCCAGACTTGATGCAGGACTGCAAGAAATATGTAAAATCATGTGTTACATGCCTTCAAAATAAGTCTGACAGAGCCAGAACTTGGGGATTACTTGAGCCTCTCCCTGTACCTGAGAAACCATGGAGTATGATCCCCATGGATTTCATCGTAGAACTTCCCCCATCTGAAGATTTCAGTACCATTTTTGTCGTGGTTGATTGCCTGACCAAGATGGCTCATTTTGTACAAGGAACTCCTTCTGCCACCGAGACTGCCTCAGCTTTGAAGGAGATTGTAAAGTTACATAGTATCCCTGACAGCATTGTCTCCAACCGAGGGGTGCAATTCACCTCTAGATTTTGGAGGGCTTTATGTGAAGCACTGAACATTGAGCTTCGTCTCTCCACAGCATACCATCCACAAACGAATGTACAGACTGAAAGGACTAATGCCCCGTACACACGGTCAGATTTTCCAACGGAAAATGTTTGATGGGAGCTTGTTGTCGGAAATTCCAACCGTGTGTAGGCTCCATCTGACATTTTCCATTGGAATTTCTGTCACAAAAAATTTGAGATCTCAAATTTAAATCGTGTGTACACAATTCTGATGCACAAAGTTCCACGCATGCTCGGCTCGTCATACGTTTTGTACGTCATGTGTTCTTGGAGATCGGAATTTGCAACAAGATTTGTGTGACCGTCTGTATGCAAGACAAGTTTGAGCCAACATCCATTGGAAAAAAATCCATGGATTTTGTTGTCGGAATGTCCGATCGTGTGTACAGGGCATTACAAAACCCTTGAGCAGTATTTACGGTGTTTTTTTTCCTTTGCACAGGATGGTTGGCTATGACTCCTTCCGCTTGGAGAATTTTCATATAACAATTCCATCCACTCAGCAACTAAACAATCACCCTTTTTCGCTAATTATGGGTATTTACCCCCTTTTTCTTGCCTGAGCTATCTGTTGAATCTTCCGTACCTGTTGTATAAGACCGATTAAACTTTCTCAATACTAATAACCAATTATTACAGGATACAATCTCTAACACCCAGGCAAACAACAAGAAGTTTTTCGACAGAAAGAAAAGGGGCAACTTGAATCTGGAACCGGGAGACAAGGTCTGGCTGTCCAAAGCACACTTGAAACTAAGCTGCCCCTCGAGGAAACTTGGCCCAAAATGTTTGGGCCCTTTTCCAGTCAAAAGGAAGATTAATGCAGTAGCATTTGAATTGGTGTTACCCAAGAACCTGAAAATCCACCCTGTATTCCATGTTTCTCTGTTGAAACCAACAGTGCCAAATCCCTTTCCAGACCGAGTTTTAGAGATCCCTCCTCCGCTACTTATCGAAGGTAATGAGGAATTAGAAGTAGAAGCCGTGTTGGACTGTAGAATTAGGAATAACCAAACACAGTTCCTTATCAAATGGAAAGGCTACGACTCAGAAGAAAATTCTTGGGAACCAGCTTCAGATGTGCATGCTCCAAGACTGGTGAAAGCCTTTTTCCAACGTCACCCATAAAAAAAAGCCCTGAAGGGCATCTGGAGGCTGCCCATAAGGGGGGAGGCAATGTAAGAGAACTGTTAGAATGCGCCTGGCGTGCACACGTGCGCATGCGCACGCTCACGGGCGACAGCAGATTCCCAAAGGCATCAATGCGCGTGCGTGACAGACTGCGTGCTGGTTGGAGTTCCCCTTTAACATCCGCTGATCTACCGAATACTGTCCAAAGCAAACTTGAAACTAAGCTACCCCTCAAGGAAACTTGGCCCAAAATGTTTGGGCCCTTTTCCAGTCAAAAGGAAGATTAATGCAGGAGCATTTGAATTGGTGTTACCCAAGAACCTGAAAATCCACCCTGTATTCCATGTTTCTCTGTTGAAACCAACAGTCGCAACTGTTAGAATGCACCCTGGCGTGCAAACGTGCGCATGCTCACGGGCGACAGCAAATTCCCAAATGCATCAATGCATGTGCACGACGGACTGCTTGCACGCGCAGGAGCGCGTCCTGCAAGCTGGTTGGAATTCCCCTTTAACATTGGCTGATCTACCGAACATTATTCCAGCTCCTTACCTGATGTGCTGCCTGAACTATCAAGCCTACAACTTCACCTGCAAGCAACACTTACAGGTACTCGTGTTCCTCCTGACCCTAGCCACCATCTGTTCCACCTTTAGTGGGACGTGGGCTGGAGATATAAGAGAGGCCGACCTCATCATATCAGACTCATATCAGACATATCAAACAGAGTCCGGCCTGTTCCATGAGGCTACTCCCCCTCCGGAACCCAGAGTGCCTATCCCCGAACGATTCTCCGGAGATCGTAAAAAGTTCCGTACCTTCCGGAATTCTTGTGAATAATATTTTTCCCTGTTACCCCGAACCTTTGCATCAAAGGACATCAAGGTGGGGTTTATTATTACGCTGTTATTGAACAAACCACTTTCCTGGGCTCATCATCTCCAGGAACAAAATGACTTGATGTGCGCGCCTGAACTATCAAGCCTACAACTTCACCGGCAAGCAACACTTACAAGCACTTGTGTTCCTCCTGACCCTAGCCACTATCTGTTCCACCTTCAGTGGGACTTGGGCTGGAGATATAAGAGAGGCCGACCTCGTCATATCAGACTCCTACCAGGTACGTGACACAGGGTTACCTCATGATTAGCTAATTGGGCGAGACTGCCCCCTATTCTGGGTCTTGTGTGAACAAAAATTCAAAGGTTCAGGGGCCTCCCCTAAAAAGGAGAAACACCCATGTGAAGTGTTTAATACTGTGTTGCAGGAGGTAAATGGTAAAGAAATGTGTCAGGTATGTGAACCTGCCGGAGCTGACCTAGATCCCCTGGAGGTGTTTGCAGGACTGGAGGCAGAGAGTTCTCCCTCTGGGCCTGACTTGTCATATCTTGGGGGCTCCCAATGTGATTTCTTTGGTGCTCAGAGGAAGGACTCCGCTTTGATCCCCGCCAGGGAATAGGACACACCGTTGAGTGGTGAGCCACCGCATCCCGGTAAACATATGCGCTCTCCCCAAGTTTGTTAACATCAGACATTAAGTTGTTGGCAAAGGTACTGGCAACTAGATTATCAAAATATATTACAAAATGAATTCACTAGTAATTCACTGTGACCAATCAGGTTTTATTCCTAATAGATCTACAGACAATAATATCAGGCATTTATTCTTAAATTTACAACTCCCCACTAGGGACGAGCTTCGTGTTCGAGTCGAACCCATGTTCGACTCGAACATCATC